>NC_056736.1:494445000-494522500 GCF_019279795.1 Protopterus annectens | reverse complement strand
GATCCTAATGAATGTGTAATATGGCATTCTATGTTAGGACAACAAATATGGGGAATACATATCTTAACAAACACTGGAAGCATAGTTGTGCACACACCACAAATAACATATTGTGGAAGCAGCTTTTGAGGTACTGACATCATTCAGTCTTCTTGAGTATGCACCTTCCATCAAGTACAGGGCCTCAATGTCACACCAAGTAATAGTCTGCTGTCCAAGATTTTTGTTGTTATTTATTTATTATTTGTTGATTGACCGGGAAATAGGTTCCACAGAGCCTGTTTTCAGCGGAGGCCGGGGAGAATGCTCCAGAGTATTATTTATTTATTTATTTTATTTAATATTGTTGACCGAATGTGTCCGACTAGGTTCCACAGAGCTGTGTTTTCAGCGGAGGCCCGGGAGAAATGTCCAGATGCATGTCTTGGAACCGGAGACGGAGGAGGGAACCCAACCCAACACAGGAGAGAAGAACAAAACTCACAGAAGGCACCACCCCAGCCGAGAGACCGGAGGAGAACCTCTTGCTGTGAGGTGACAATGTTAACCACTGCACCACTGTGCCGCCTAGTATGTCCATGACATTTGCCGGCTCACCTACAACAGAGGCATCTGTGGCTTGCACACATCTTACAAACTATGGAATGGATCCCATATCCAAAAGGTAGCACTTAGGAGTGGGAGACGTAGCCTTACCTCACCATTGCATATACCATGGAAAACAGTGCAGACATTCATGTATGTGACTATGAAGTATGGGACAACATTAATGTAGAAAATAAACAGATGCCCATCCAAGACAAATGACAACACATGTTGCAAACTTGTCACAGAGGATGCCCAGAAACATGCAGCAATACTTAGAGACTTGAAGAAATCTCTAGCATGTACTGCCTATGCAGTACCTGTGTAGAAGATTGCCTGGTCTCTGCATAAGTGTGGCCCATGGGTTAGGGTAATCAGATGGAAGAGTTGTTCCACAGTAAACATCATCCAGGGCTCTCTACAGGTAGCACATGCATAACATCAGGTCTCCCTAAGGCATGCGTTGCAATGCATAATGGTGTACCGAGACCAAGGCTGAAACCTACAGACAACATTAATAAAGATACATGTGGTGCACAAGCAACACCTCACTCCACCTCAGGCCCACCATCCCCATCTGTACCTTGCTGGTGCCACTGTACACCTTTAGGTCTGCTGTTCATTAGCAGGAACTAGGCTGGTAGACATGGTGTTCTACTTTTGGAACACTGAGAAATGACACACATGTGTTGCCCATAGTTGTCAAGCATCTGCAAAAAGGCTGAGGATGGGGTGGCGTGTCATCCTGAAACACAACAGTGAACTGAAGCATACATCCAAAGCTTGCTAAGAATGGCTGTATCTGAACACAGTCAAAGTCATGAATTGTGCCAGACATAACCCTGGCTCCACAGCAATAGTGAAGGCACTGTGTGACCTCCAAAGGCTGTGCACATGAGCTGACCTTGCAAACTGGCAGAGTTGGGTGACATTTGTAGGACAGAATGACCAAATAATGGCAAGTGAAAATAGGGCATGCTAGTATACCCTTCCCAGAAATAGTGACTGCTGTAGTTCACTTAACAGGTGCTGCAGCAAACCATCATGTAAAGGGTGTGCACACTTGTGCAACCAACATAGTGGAGGCATCTCAATCAGCATCTGCACAACTAATACATTTGTTTGATACTGCATTTGATTGCACAGGTCACATGTCACATATCAGGTGTGTGTAATGTTAACATATGCAGTATTGTGGTCCCACTGCATATCAGGGAAGAAGCTGGCATGTCAATAAGGGTGTCTACACTCCTCATAGCCACAGAAAGCTTAGAAGGTTGTTGGTGTAATTGGATTTTATTGCTCACACATGCACTGCTGATGATGAGATATGCAAATGAGAGTTCAGGCATTCATTATTGACATCTGTCCTCATATCATCCCAAGGTATGTGTCAGACAAACATATAGGGGCTGTGAGCAACAGCGCAAACATAACTGCCACACATATACACATTCAGCAATGGTGTGTACATACCAGGGTGCTGAACAGGTGCACAGCAATACTGTGTACATGGGTACAGTGTGTTCCAGGGAAAGGGGCATCACCTACTATCACAACTCATGCATCACAGAAATGTATAATGTTGGTAAAAGGAATTGAGTATAGCTGCAATGCATACAGTTGAGTTCCATATGTCATGCATGTTGACTGTTGGATAATGAGAGGTTTGTGTAATATCTTTGTGCCACCTCACTTGTAAGTGTGTGTGTGTGTGTGTGTGTGTGTGTGTGTGTGTGTGTGTGTGTGTGTGTGTGTGTGTGTGTGTGTGTGTATGTGTGAGTGTGTGTAGAGGTAAGCAATAATGTACAGGTCTTAAATTAAGTTTTTTGTTTTCCCCTCACAGGTGGCAAGGTGGGCAGGGTCCCTCCTGCAGGCAAACTGATGTTAGTGTCTACAGAGACTCTCACAATGATGATAGGTATGGTGAGGCACAGGCAGGTTTGTCAGGGGCTGAAGCTGTGCCATCAGTTGACATCCCACTGTTATCCACCCCATCCTCGCACACTCATTGCCTATACATACCCCATCACCAGTGGCCATAGATGAGGGACAGTTGGCAGGTGGTGGCATGGGACAGGACAGTGTGGTGACTATGGCAAGTGTGTCTGTACACAGCAGCCATACCTGGATGCCCAGCGAGGTACCACACAGTCAGATGTACAGTGGTGCTCTTAGGAGGGCAGCTGGCCATCATGCCCCTGGCAGAAGTGCTAAAGCAGGTGTCAACAGATGCATGTTTTGGGCCATCATTGAGGCACAGGCATGTATGGAATGTTATACCAGACAGAGTCTGAGGCTCCACAGGGCTACTCATTCTGTTATACTTGACAACATCCGTGATCTTGCAGGTGCCCACCGTTATTTTGCAGAGGTCCTGGATAGATGGTTGGGTGGAGTGGTGGGAATCCTCAACCATACAATGTCTGTGTTAGAGCATATGGTGGGAGTAGGGTGACAGCCACGTGGATGTAGGTCAGCAACACCAACAGGTGGAGGTCTACATGGATGTGCAACAAGTCACAGCCACTCCTGTAGTGGCAGTACCAGCACCAGCACTTGCAGGGGGGTGCTGTCCCACACCACAACACAACAGGCCAAGTGCACATGGTCCTGGCCGGTCCCAACAGGGACCCAGATCCAGCAGACAGTTGTCATCATCAGGGGAGAGTACCATATCTGGGCTTGTACCTGGTAGTGCCCGTGGAACCCCTGCCAGGTACAGTTCTGGTGTCTGTGGCCGGAGATGGTGAACTGTAAACCCTGCCATGTATGGTCTGCGGCTGTCCAACAAACCCCTGTATATGGCAGCCACATGGCAGAACTGTGTGCAAACACACACACACACACACACACACATATCACCAACACAGCTAGGCACCTCCATACCTACAGACACCACATCTGCCCAGCCCAATTGATAATGAAAACCCTTAACACACACACATGATGCCAACCAAATGACTCAGCCTAGATATCTGGCAAACCCACAACACACCCTATGCATATGATGATACCTGTCCCACATCCCTATCATTCATACCATCGATGCAGGGACAGGCTAATATGGTTCTGATGTACAGAGTAAATGTACTAAGATTTAGCAATATAATTCTGTGTAACATGTTTTCAGCTGGAAAGTTTAGTGCTTACATGTCAGGATGTGTAGCTGTCCAGCCATGATGCATTATAGCTGTTATTAACACTGACTGATTGTGGTCTCCATAATGTACACAGTTTGTGTTGTAGGCATCTGTGTGTAAGCAGGATGTTGGTCTGCTGTTGTTTCCTACAAGGGGTATGGCACTGTTGTGACACATTGACTGTGCAATATCCTGGGTACAGCTGAACACAAGTAACAGGTCTATATAACAGTTACTGCATGTGCCACATGGCTGATAGGTCTGAGGCATGCATACAGGTGAGTGCATGGTGGCTGATTTCAGCAGCCCTTCTACAGTGGACAATGGTAAGTGTACTGGGTGGCACACACCACATGTTTGTGTATAACACACACACACACACACACACACACACACACACACACACACACACACACACACACAGGCTTTGGTATTGATGCAATACACAGAGAATACTGTGCACATGAATGTAATTAATTTTGCTGTGAACATATTTTATCCTATGTAATTCCACCAAGACAAAATAGGTAAAACATCACATCAGTAAATAATCAGTCTGCTAGTTTAATGTCATTGACAATGGTACTGGCAGGGTATATGTCCTCTTCCCCAATGTAGTGCAATCCTGGAGTTGGTAAACATAGGTGTGCTGGTGTGGGTGTCACAGCCCTCCACTTTTGAGGGTTTGGGGTGGTGTAGAACCACACATAGTGTGATTGACAACTACTTAACCTGTTAACATAAACTGTACAGTATTACAGAAGACTAAACAGGGGGATACACACAACAATAACCCCAATGAGGGTGGCTGTGCCCACAACATCCACACCAAACTATATATACCAACTCCAGTATCACTGCACAGCTGTACAGTAGGGAAGAGGGCATTTACACATCTACTACTAGTTTTGATGGAATGAATTTCCACAAGATGATTCCTTTGAAATGTTAGCATTTGTCAGTCAGTTCTCGGACAGATGACTTCCTGGGACATGTATTTTCTGCAAATTGAAATGGACCCCTTCACCTACACACACACTGAGAGGGGAACCCCTACTAAGGTACTTATTGGTACTACTGTGTTTGGCCTTAATTGCACACACCACACAGCATTTAGAATGAGGTGTGTCACGAGTTTCTTGTCAAGTGAAGAACATCACTAGGCCTTGTGCAGTATGGTAATGGGGTATGTACTGGGTGTTAATGAACAATAAATAGTATGACATACTGTCATATACACATTGACAAACCCATAACAGTAATAGACACATCTGAGAGACCTGGGTTTATCAGTGCTAACTACCTTGTCAGTGAAGCCATTCTGTTACAGATAATTTGCACACATCACATGCATCATTGGGCTGGATAGTGTAATCAGTTACCTGTATGGTTGATGGTTACATTGGGCCTCATACAGTGGACCTTGGGACATGTAATGGGGGTACCATGGTGTAAAGACAGTATACCCAGCACCCGCATCCCACATTGGATATTTTACTCACTGAAGCCCATGATAATACTCTGACATACCCACAATCGCACTTTGACCAGGACCGCAATACAACCCCTTGTCTATCTCATCAGTGCTACTACAGGATATGCACTTATTGCACATGCCACAGGAATAGTAGGGTGATGTTTTTTCATGGCTCTCCTAATGACAGCAACATCACTATCCCTTATACTGTATGGCAAGGTGTACTGTATTTGGAGAATGTGGCCTCAGAATGCTGTATCCTGCAAATATACACATTTGCAAACATACACACACTTGCCAGGACTCAGAGGGTAACCCATGCCTATCTACCCATTTGTACAACAGTGTTGTGCTGGTACTGCAAGCTCCAGGTAGCCCATAGGGTGACGAGTGTAACAAGGTACATTTAATGTCCATTACAGCAGCAGCCATTTCTAACTATGGCAATGTGGGGTGT
Organism: Protopterus annectens; assembly: GCF_019279795.1. Lineage (NCBI taxonomy): Eukaryota > Metazoa > Chordata > Ceratodontiformes > Protopteridae > Protopterus > Protopterus annectens. The sequence continues at coordinate 494,516,838 of NC_056736.1, read as the reverse complement.
AGTGAGTGAAAGACCCTCAGGGTATTATCAACTACAAGTTTACAAACACACAGACACTGTTATCCTCAGTAATGCACACTGACACATTTGTCAGTACTGGGGACCATAGGTGCAGGTGTTCCAAGGTGTGTACCAGGATATTGTCCATGGAAAGGTGAAAAGAGTAGAGGACATGGGTACAGTGGTATCATGCCACCTGACATTTTTCAGTAGGCCAGCTATCAACTGATGCACCGTGAGAGATTTCCAGGGTGACAGTTAAATGCAGCATCCAATCATTTGGTTGTCTCTTGCAGAGGGCCAGTAAGGTGCTCCAATTGACATGTATGCAACATATGTGACATAACATGGCCAGTGCCTGGGTTGGAGACCTGTACCCAAGCATGTTCTGTTGACTGCGGTAGTCTAGTTGAGGTATCTATGGCATGTGGTGCATACAGGGTGGGATTTCCTAGCTGTGGCATTCATAACATAACTGGGCAGACATGTCAGTGTCAGTCAATCATGGATTGCATGTAAGCAGCCAAGATAAATACCTGACATCTGCACATCAGTACAGAGGACGGACAGAAATTGGTTAGCCAACAGGTTATGCATTATTATGAATGCTTTGAGAGATAGATGTCTGATACTGATAGGTATGCCATTACTACATGACAGCAGCCCTCAATGACATGTCCTGTACAAATAGTAGTCTACAGTTTATATCCACATATCAGATCAATATCCAGTAGCAAATACTTAATAACACACAGCACAAACACCAAAAACATGATAGTCAGTACTCCAGCTTTGCAAGCAGGGGTGTATGGTTGCAGTACTATAATCTGCAATCTACTCTTACTTGGGAAAGAACTGTTAACAGTAGTAACGTAATGATGCAATACATTCAAGTGTGACTGCATATAACCTGGGATACAAAACATGTATGAAACACACACAAAGAGAAAAGATTGTTGTACTAGCCATATATACTCAGGTGACCCATACAGTATACTCACACCCTTTGCTACTGTAATGACAGCAAATAGAAGCATGTTATGTACATGGAATTAAATACACTTATTAAAGATGTCATTACCCTGCTATTTTCTCAGACCGGAATGTGATCACTGGTTACCAAGTCTAAGCTATGCTTAGCAAGAGTAAGCATTGCTTAAATTTCAATGCTAAGCAGATTAGTGCCCTGGTAAGTGAAGCCTAAACAGAGTAAGCCTTATTCGTTTAACTGTATGTTAGCAGCACTTACTGTGGTGAAAACCCATGCAAACCTGCTTAAAGCTTCTCAAAACTGCCTTTAATGACTCTGCATCCAACAGTCCTTGTTCTGCCTATCAAAAAAATAAACAGCCGTTGAACCCAGGACCCTCTACACTATAGTCACTGCAGTTAACCACTATACCACCACAGCTGTGAAAACGTTTATGTTTTTTTCAAATATATCTGTCAGTAAACATACTGAATAGTAGTGAACAACTGCTTTGACTTCTACAATTGTGTAGTAGTTGTTAGTGAAAATAGTGTTGAATCAGTATGTTGTTATATCTAAATATGCACATATCAGATAAATATGGTAGGATACATCTGGGGAGGTATATACAATACTCATGTTTACACATAAGGATATGAATATATATATATATATACACACACACACACACACACACACACACACACACACACACACACACACACACACACACACACACGCACACACATATGTAGATATATGTATCCATGTACATACAAACATATATATTTATATATATCTGTATACTGATTTATATATATATATATATATATATATATATATATATATATATATATATATCTGTATATAAATATATATATATATATATATTTATATACTATATATAGAATATATATATATATATATGTATATATATATATATATATATATATATATATATATATATATATATAGATATAGATATATATATATATATATATATATATATATATATATATATATATAGATATAGATATATATATATATATATATAGATATATAAAAACAGAACTGCGGTGGTGGTGCTGCGGTAGCATTGTCACCTCACAGTAAGATGTTGTCCTGTTCAATTCTCAGCTAAAGCGTCTTCTGTGTGGAGACATGCATGAATGGGTGTACATTCATTGAAGGTTGTACGTCAGGGCTGGCAACCCGGCACATAAAAATCTACTGCCAATCATTAGCGGACCGGAGTTCCACTGTGGCGACCCCTAACCGGGAAAAGCCGAAAGATACAACACCAACAACACACACACACACGCACACACACACACACACACACACACACACACGCACACACGCACACACGCACACATGCACGCACGTACACACACATTTATATATATATATATATAGCAGCACTTACTGTGGTGAAAATATATAAAATATATAAATATATATATATACATATATATATATATATATATATATATATAAATATATATATATACATATATATATATATATATACATATGCCCATAACATGTAGTGGAGTCATATCTCAACATCAATAGTCACAACCTCTTAGTGCAAGGGGATGTAATGTATGTTTTGCAGGTATAAATGTAGAATGTTGCTACAGTAACAGGGGTTGTGTTAACAGACATGTGTGGGAAGTCACGTCTGATTCTGACAAGTACGGCATCAGTTACTGACAGACATCATAAGATCATCATACTGACGTACCACACAAATCACAGTAATGATCCTGTGGAATAGAGCAGAGATATGACCAATAAACATGGACAGTCTTACACATTCTGGTCAGTCTAGAGGTATACACAGAACTCCTTAGTGCAAGACGTGTGGACCAAGCCTGACAAAGTGGATGTTTACAGCCATGTAAATGAGGATATCACAAAAATACTGGAATAGATAAGCTCACACAGTTGATGCATTCACACACTCCTGTCTGTCCTAACACATATTAAATGCAGGAGCAGAGGTCCCAAGCCCACACACTTCCCACTAGTCAGTGACATACATCTTAAAAGCATCCCAGTGCTTTGTCAGAAATACACAGCAGTTATGGTGGCCAGGCAACACTACATCTGACAAATATCTGGACATAACATCACACTAGGTATATACCCTGAGCTGCTAGGCATGTCACAAGGCACTGTACAAACTACAGGCAGACTGCCACAACACTGACCCAAGTTTCCTATGGGGGAATACACATGTACTTGCAAATATAGCAGGCACTACAGGCATGCAGCAGCATGGAGTAACACACACCATTGTGAAAGTGCATACCCACAACCAATCTGAACACAGTCACAGTCACAATATGGTAAGCCTAATTAATATTACAGTATATGGACTTTGTGAACAAAACCATCCTCATTATGTGCCACTCACACAAACCCTACATATACTGGGCCAAATACACAGTGCAGTCTGATGCCTGACTGTGGTATGGGACATATGTCAGTCTGGCCCTAAAAACATGTATGCTGATAGGGTACTATAAACTGGGACAGCATGCAACATCAGATAGAACAGGACCAAGAACAATGACATCTACCACAGTCTGTACACAGGCCAAGTAACATATTCATAATACACACTCTGTCGACAATCACCATAAGTACACAGACCTCATTACTGTACAAACTGCAACAGAATGTGCAGGTTTTCTCCTCAAATATAAGGCCTACTATACATAACATGTCTAGCAGTCTGATATCTCACTGACTTATCAGGTATGATGTCAGTAAATAATGATGTACTGTACATATGCACCTCTTACTACATGACATATGGACACAGGGTGTCAGACTTCGGGGATGGAGGCATAAACACTGGGCCAATATTGACATATTGCTGTGATAAACTGAGAAATTTCCTTGTGTAACAGGGTTTGTTGTGACATATATCTTCTGAGGGATATGAAGTCAGCAACTCACATGGATGTCACCATGTACTGACTGCCATCATCAGAGTATGCTACTGCATTTCTAAAGATAGGAAACGTGTGAGTAAGACTACACATGTAAGACTCCAAACTCTGGCCAATCTGCATATAGCCCTACAGGGGAGAGTTTCCTCGACCACATAACAGTGTCATGTCAGACTTTAAATCACGTAGAACAGCCATATCCACACAAACCCTGTTAAACCAACATTACTTCAATTGTAGAACAGCAATACTTACATTCTGTCCCCATGTCTGGAACATCCCCCTCCTGTTTGTTGGCCTCTCTCCACAGTGTATGTTGTAAGAGGTATTTCCAACCACCCTCTGATGTTTGTCAAACACCCACATGAAGTCCTGATCACAGTAAAAGAAAAAGGGCCAACACCCACAGGAAGTGCTAAGTTATAGGAGTGTGCTTCCATGCAACTGGTTATAGGAATGATACCACAGCTGTTCCACATGCAATTAGCAAGTGGGGGGCTGCAATTCGTGCACAGGCCATCAGCTGATCATGAGCATTACTTACAAAACTCAAGCTGCTGCCTATGCAAAACAGATGTACTTTTCTACGTCCACCAGAGAGGAAGGGAGAGAGAGAGAGGGAGAGAGACATAGACAAAGTATGAAAGGAACATAGTACAAGAGTAAGAGCCAAGCGTGTTTGTGTATGATCCATGGGTGGAGAGTGGTATCTGGGTATTATAACAGTTGCCTATATTGCTTACTAATCCATACTGTCACATAGTAATTGCACATGGCTGTACACATTTATGGCTGAAGATTATCTTCAACAACCTCTACAGTGTTTGAAAACTGTTGGCCTTGTAATGTGGACAATGGGACATATAGTTCCGCAATATAATTATGTAGCAAAACCCACACTGCAATGGATCCTGTCACTACACAATCACTCCAACAGGATACTGATGACACACACTTACCAGTACTGAGTTTCAACCTCTTACCTGACTACGTATTGCTATTACAGTCTTACGCAGTTATTGCACACGCCACAGAGCTTACATGTTAGAAAGCTGTCCAAAGGTATCTTTGAAGGTGAGTGACATCAGCAATAGTGCTAAAGGAGGGAAAAGGGAAGTGTAATAAGTGTGAATGTCCAAAGAAGCAGGTGTCGATGAAGACACAAACACACTATCACAGGGAAACCCACACATTATTACAGTTGGCAGGATCTGGATTAGAACTTCTACCTAACTAGTTTGCTACACTACAGTATTATGCAATTATCACAAGTGCCACAGAGCTTATATGGCTGATATATGGCAAAAGGGTTATTTCAAGGTGACTGACATCAGCAGGCATGCGAAAGTAGGGCAATGGGAGGTGTAGTGATTTTGAATGGCTTCAAATCATTAATCTCCACGCACGCACACACACACACACACTCACACACACACACACACACACACACACACACACACACACACGCACACACACACACACACACACACACACACACACACACACACACACACACACACACACACACACACACACACACACACACAATTTGCCAGTACTGAGATGCATAGGTTCATTGCTTCACAGGTGTGTAGTAGGTGAATGGACCTGAAGGCTGTACAAGGCTAGGCAAAGGGAATACCTTGGCATCAGGCCACATGACTATGGAGTCCAGTATGGCTCAGGGGTGTAGTCCCTGGAGTGGTCCCCAAAGGTGGGTATTGTATTCAACATCCACTCATCTGGGTTACTATTGTTGGTGGCCAGTGATGTGCACTGATTCCCGTGTATGTGATCTATATTCCATAACATGGACAGTGTCTGGGTTGTGCACATGTCCCACATGCATGTTCTTTGACATTTGGAAGTGTACTTGAGTTCTCTGGGGCATGTCATGTGCACATATTGTTATCTTCTGATGTAGCATTCCTGACCTCATTTGGCTAGATCTGGCTATGAAACTGAGGTTGTGCTTGCACCTACAGTGACAGCATGATACAGGTATTCAGTGGAGTTAGTGGCATCTATCCATAGAGGGCATGTGTATAAGGCATGGTATTCCCTTTGTGGGTTACATTTGCAGACTCTACAGTTGTTGCAGATGTCCAGTGGGGAACATAGCAAAAGGGCCACTGTAAGCATTTATATGCCTACTGTAGGGATGGAAGAGGGTGCCATGTCCTTTTACTTGCTGGATAAAATACACTCAGTCAGGATATGTAACACATCACAGTACTTTCTGATGTCAGTGGCACTGTTGTGGTCAACAGGCATGTAGTCCACTGTAATCACACCATGGTTACTATTTGTGAGGCAATATGCAGGGAACTACCAATATAGTCATTGTTGCCTCGCCAAGTGTGGTTGTATATGATACATGTATGGAGAGTGTTCCCTGAGTAATTCAAGGGTTGCCTATATTGTTCATCAATCCATAATGTCACAAGTAGTGTTATGGATTGTCTACACCAGCCTCTAGGTGTTTGACATCTGTTGTCCTTGTAAGGTGGTCTTTGTGACATATACTAGGTCATCAACATAATAATTTAGCAAAACCAACCCAACAATGCATTCTGTTATTACACAATCAAATTAACCTCCACACAGAATACTGATAACAGACACACACAGACTTGCCAGTACACAGATTCAAATCCCTACTTAGCTATGTATTGCTACTATAGTGTACCGCATTTATCACATGCACCACAGAGCTTATAGGATGGATGTTGTCCCAAGGCACTTCTAAGGTGAGAAACATCACCAGCCATTGTAAATACTGACATTGGGTGATGTAGTGGGTGAGAGATCCCAAAAAATGTTTACCCTAAACACACATTTACATTTACCAGGGGTGAGATTCAAACCTCTAGCTAACAATCTTTACAGACCATTATGTTACGCACTTACCACATGCACCACTGACCTAACATGATTCAGGGTTGGCAACAGGTACTTCTAAGGTGGATGATATCTGCAGGACTGCTAATGTCAGGCTCTGAGATGTGTACTGGGTGCAAATGGGGACAAAATCTTTAAGGTGCACGCACAAACACTTGACACAGATGAGATTCAAATCCATATAGTTACTACATTGTTCCGCATTTATGGCACGAAGATTCAAACCCATACCTGTGTAGCTACTGCTACTACATTGCTCCCCATTTATGGCATGCACCATGGAGCTTATAGGGATAGACGTTATCCACAGGGGTGTTTCAAGGTGACTGGCATCAGCAGGCTTGATAAAGTAGGGCAATGGGAGATGTAGTGACTGTGAATGGCCTCAAAATCATTAATCTCTGCACACACAAAGTTTCACAGTTACCATGTCTGGGGATTAGAACTCCTACCTAACTAGTATGTTACACTATTGCATTACACAGTTATTGCATGCGCCACAGAGCTTATATAGCTTGTTCTTGTCCGAAGTGGTATTTCAAGGTGACTGACATCAGCAGGCTTGCTAAAGTAGGTCAATGGGAGATGTAGTGACTGTAAATGGCCTCAAAAGCATTAATCTCTACACACACACAAAGTTTCACAGTTGCCATGTCTGGGATTAAAACTCCTACCTAACTAGTATGTTAAACCATAGCATTACATAGTTATCACAAGCACCATGTAGCTTATAGGGCTGGCCCTTGTCCAAAGGGGTATTTCAAGGTGACTGACATCAGGAGGCTTACTAATGTAGGGCAATGTGAGGTGTAGTGACTGTGAATGGGCTCAAAAGCATTAATCTCCACACTCGCGCGCACACACACACACACACACACACACACACACACACACACAAAGTTTCATAGTTACCATGTCTGGGATTAGATCTCCTACCTAACTAGTACATTATACTATAGCATTACACAGGTATTGCAAGCACCATTGAGATTATGGGGCTTAGAATTGGCCAGAGGGTTATTTCAAGGTGACTGACATCAGCATGAGTGCTATTATGGGCTATGGGAAGAGCAGTGTGCGTGAATGGGCCATAAACCATTCCTCTGGAAACACATATACACACACAACACTCAGTCCCACACAAATTTACATGTAACAGGACTGGGTATACAAATGCTAGAGGAATACTGATTTGTATTATCATGTTACAGACTTATCACCAGCACCACAGACACTATAAAGCTGGGGGCTACCAAAAACAAATGTCTACAGTGATTGACATCAGCACATCATGTGATATCGCCTAATTGGATGTGTGGTGGGTGGGACAGGCCTTATGATGGCAATCTCTGTCACTGTCTGCCTCTCTCTTCCCCACATTTGTGTGTGTGTATGTTTGACCTGTTAAAGTGTGTTGGCCTTGGATATGTGTGAGTATTCCTATCCAATGTGTGTGCAAAGCATGAATGGTGTGCAATGCAGTGTGTGTGCACAGACATCTGCGACTGACATATATGTATAGTCCACTGTTGTTGTCAGACATTGGCTTTCTTTCTGTATATGTTGGAGCATGCCCAGTATGATCTTCAGTATTTTATTGTCACACATGGGCTTTATTTGTCTAAGTGTAGGAGCATGCCCAGTATGACCTTCCGTATTGAGTGTGTGAATCCATTCCAAGTAGGTTGTAGTCCAGTGCAGGATTTTGTGCTTTACACCTACAGCTAGCAACCTGTTTCTGCAGGATATCTGTAAATAGGTTGACAATATGGAGTCACAATGGGTGAAAGATAGTGGGATACTGTAACTGTTGTGTTTGTGCTGCTTGTGTTACATGGTTGGTGTTAGCAGAGATATTCAGACATATGTACTGTTTTACACTGTGATGTTATATGTCATAAACTACTGACAGATAAACTTATTTGCTCACAGTTATTTCCTGGGAAATACAAGATGAATGAAGCTATGTCTAGTATTGTGGTCTGCAGCATACATATTATTGCACACTTATGCCATTCTGGAGGGGTAGCTGCAGACACTTGCTGATGGGTCTGTGTAAATGGTCCAGCACCTTGGTACTGTGGTGGCTGAGGATCCCCTGCTTGTACATCTATCAACATAACAGAATGGCCATATCCTGCTGTGGCCATACCTCTCAGCTGTACAGATTCACCCAGGTTACCCAGAGGCAGGGCTCATATATCTGGTCAGTTCCCCTTCACATTGTGGTTTATGAGTGGGTTTGTATCCACCCATTACTGTGTTTGTAGGCAGAGGTAGTATGGGTACACATCAGAGTTTCAGACTTCACACACTCCATGGCATCCATGTTTCTACACCCCCCAACTCTGTTATTCTATCCTCTTCCTAACATTATGCGAGTGATATCTGAGAAGTACCCCTATAGTTGTCCCTTCATCCCAGCAGTATTTAGGGGTTGATCCACAGTTCATGCAGTAGGACATGGTGGGCATGCTAATGGGATTTGTCGACATGGCCTTACATTTGTGTTCTGTGGACTGTGTTATGTTGTTATTTGAGACCCCATGAGATAACATACACTGTCAGTATGGGTGAGACACAGGCCTTTGACAGAGGACTGTAGGGCATTTGGTAGTGATGCAGGCTGTCTGTAGCAGCCCAGTGCATTCTGTCACTCCTACAGTCCCAGGCTGCGAGCCACTGGATTCCCCTGGGGTGACAGGGTATGTGTGAGAGGTGTTAATGGCAATAGTTCCTGTCCATATTAATCCATTGTTCTGGATGCTGGCAAGGTGCTGCATACAGTTAGGGACCCACCTGCATGGGACACCTCTTCAGCATGATGCATTCTGTGAGTATTCCCATGCAGAAGTGGGGGTCACACTGTACTCATTCACAACAGCAGGGATATGACCTGTGATAAACCTGTGGCTGATGGAGGGGTGAGCTGAGTGTATGTGTAATATGGAAGCTTCTTGCAGCTGATGCACAGATATACCTGGGGCATTCCCTTATGCTGCCTTGTGCAGGGACATAGGCAGTCTCTCATTACTTGATAACTGTGCCTTTTGTGGTCTGCCAGTGATTGGCCAGACTACATCAGTATTCCATACTACACAGACAACTAATGTGCTGCTAACCTGTATGTACAATTCCAAAGGTGTGTGCAGTTGACAGTTACATTTTATGTACTCTGTCTAGGGTACTTCCACCTGTGTACTGTGTGTATGACTGGGCCCACATTCATGGAATGTCCATCCCTCAGATGGTGACAGATATTGACATCTGAACAATGACTATGGATGACTGCTGAACTGGGTCTTGCTAGGATGCATTGTGGTTGGCACTGCAGTTGTCAGAACATTGCCCTGTCATTGACAGTACTGGCCATAGGCCACCGGGACACAACCCTTCATGCCTACATGCTGACCACTTCCACAAAATATACAACACACAACAACTTAACACACAGAGCCCTGCATATTGTACACATGCAACAATCTAGCCTGTAAATCGGGCCAGCTCAGGTAATCTGTGCTCCACTGTTATTAAACCCACACATACATGTTATTGCATTTCTACATAGGATTGTGGGGGGGGGGGCACACCTGACAACTGTAAACATTCGCTATGACTGTACTTGTATTTCAGGTACTCTGTTGGCTTCCATTTTGTTTTGTATTCTGACCTATCATGCAGACTAGAGGAATATCAGTAGAGTACAGATCTTAGGTTTTATTGACCTACATTTCAGTTTCAGACTTCTTACTCTTCAGAACTAACATGCAACTGCCTGATCTGTTGTAGTCTGGCTGTGTAGGTCTGAAGGGGGGCTGTTCTCCATTGCCCTCAATTGGAGGCCTTAGCCCAGCCTTTCTTTATGGTCATCTACACCTGTCCTGCTGGCTGAGGCTGTTGTTGGGTATGTGAGCCTCACTGACATGCATGTGTGTCCTATGGCAACACATTTGGGCCACCACATGTACCGCAGTGGGATTTGTCACCTTTTCCAGTACTGCCTACTTTGTTGACACCAGTATTTGTTATGGATTTCAGGCTGCCCATATAGGTCTCCACTGTCTGCTGCCATCCCATTAAGCCACCCGATTCCCTTGCATGCTCACATCAATGCCATAGATACAACTAGCAGAACATACTACTCCATTCAACAGTTGATAGGACGAGTGACTTATCTTGTGGATGTGCCAGTATTGAGGATGGTGCTGGAGGGCTGACTATGTCTGATGCACATATTCCACTCCCTATACATGGTAAAGCACAGGTAGTATCATGTTTGTCATCCCTTTTACTGTATGTGCGAGTCAGAAAGAGCTGCCATTCCCAGGGTTCCTACCATGTCAGTGTATGTGCTATGCGTTGCATCTTTGCCAAAGCCTGGAAATACTGGGCATGCCTCCTTCTGCCTACATGGGCAGGCTCAATTTGTTTCTCCTTTGAGTCACTCGGTGCCTGTGCTGGCCTTGGCAATGGTGGGCGGCTGTGTGGCCCTGCCCCGTGCTTTTCCTGCTGCAGCTTTTTCTGCAGGATCATATTGTGTAGCATGGCACATACAATGAAAATGTGTGTATATGCAGCTTGGGAGTACTGCAAGGCTCCACCGAATATGTTCAGGCACTGGAATTGTGACTTGAGCATCCCAAACACATGCTCTATTATGATTCTGGTTTGTGCGTGTGCCTCATTATGGAGTTCTTGTTCGTGTGTGTGTGTGTGCATTTCTAATGGGTTTCATCAGCCACAGCTCCAGTCCGTAACCAGCATCACCCACTAGGTGGCCATATGGGATATCTCCATTGGCAAATCTCTGGTACAGCTGTGTCATATGCCAGATGTGTGAGTCATCATAGCTTCCAGGGCTGCCAGCACACACATTCATTATAATGCCCTGGGCATTGCACATGACCTGGCAGTTTATGGAGGGGAAGCCATTGCAGTTTATGTAGACACTACTCCATTCGCCAAGTGGTGCTTTGATGTGTATGTGTGTGCAGTCTATAGCACCCACTACCTCAGGGCATTCTGCTATTTGGTGGAAGAGATGCATATTGCTGGTCAACGCCTCACGGGTGTTGAGGAAATATATCTGCTCACTGTCATGTGCTGACATGGCATCCAGGAAATGCTGGAGTACCCTGGATGCTGATGCCTGTGAGATCCCCATGATATCCCCAGTTGGCCTTTGGAAGGTACCTGTGGCTAGTATTCTTAAGCCTACACATACCTTGGTATCCAGTGGGATCTGTTCTCCTCTGTTGGTTCTGTGTGTGAGGTGTGGCCGGCACAGCTCAACAATTTGCTGTAGGATGTCCCTGTCCACCCTATAGTGCTCTACTATCTCCAGCTCATGTAGCCCCTGGTAGATTACCCTGGGTCTGTACACTCTTCTCCTTCTCCTCACTGTGGGTTTGTCATCTGCATTCTCATCCTCACCACCCTCAGCCTCTACCACATACTGATGTATGAGAACAACAGCGGCCCCTATCATTTTGTTAGTTTTGTTAGATAAAATTTCCCCATCTGTGTACACCGGTGGTGTAGAGATTGTGGGAAAAACAAGAGTGAAAGATGTTTACATAGTTTATAGTAGTGTGCTGGGCTGGGCTGCTGCCTGAGTAATTGGCTGAGTCTGATACATTTCACCTGCCAGCAATGCTAGTTCTCCTTGATTTCCTTCCTACTGCTGTTTCCCTTCCCATTGCCTTCTTGTTTAAGCCCGAGGCACACCACACATTCCCAGTGCTCAGATGTGAACAGAGCTGCTACTTACTGTTTTTTTTTTTTTTTAAACTTGGTGCGTGGAGCGCACACCCATTTAGGCAATGTAAACACTGCTAGGCAGCCTCAGACACCCTTCCTTAGCTGTGCTTAGCTAAGGGCAAACACAGGCCACATAGCTCCAATAAGCTTACAGCATGCATGACACTCCCCTTTAAGAGATCATCTACCTTTTATGCTTATGTCATGGTATTGCTGCACCTACACATTTGGATGCAGACTAATAGTGAGGGAAAATCTGTGATTTAGTATCAGTCCCCTCATTTGCAAAAAACTGACTGCTAATACATGGTTACAAAACTGACACTCAGTCTTCCCCCTTAGCAACCACTATTCCATGGTATTGTCTTATGCATACCATTGACTATTAAAGCAGAATGCTGATTTTGGTTTAAAACCTTATTTCCAACTTTTTTTTTCTTATTTTTGGGCCAATCCCTTTGCGCACAGCTGTCCTATGCTTAAATGGCTGAAATCGGCCAAAAAAAATATAAGTTCTTTTTGTAATTTTGCAACTATTTCCCATGCCAATGTCCATATATTTGGTCATTGGCATGCCTACTACATTGAATACATGCTTTCTTTGGAGCTGTCAAGCCTCCGTTTTGTAATTAGCAGAAATGTATTCAGTTAGTAGCCGAATACATTTCTGCAGGTTACACTATTCCTGCACAGGCGCCTGCCTTCTTCCTGGATCACTAATTCACCTCATTTGCATGGTTTTCACCTGCAAATGGGGTAATTAGCATACAGGAGCTGTGTCCATGTAGGAATAGTGTAGGAGTGCTCGTGCACATCCCGGGAGCTAGTTTCTGGATCGCTCGTCGGACATATCGTGTGCAGCAGCTCTTGCACTATTCCTGCATGCCGTTCAGAGCTTGCTGAATCCCGGGGACAGTTTATTTCAGATTTGAATAGTGTTTATCACATTACTGACACAGAAAAGTCACTAGTTTCCTGTAGTCCATGTTTTGATAGCTTGGAGCTGTCTAGAATGTACATTGATTATACTGAAGAGTCAGAAAAATGGCAGAATGTGAATTTTATTTTTATTTTCTCCATCTTCTGCAAAGTTGTGAATATGTTCAATAGGCATATTAAGAGATCAAAGGTCAGAGTTTTTCATCTGTTGAGCTGGTTCAGAGGTAGGCTTGCTCTCTTCAAAAAAGAATAATTTTATGCATTTTTTTACCTTGAAAATGTGATTGTTTTGAAGTATGACTAGGTATGGATCTAGACATCTCAGTTTCAGTTAATCATGAGTGTCAAAGTCACACGTGATTAATCATAGTAACTGTAACATAGGTAAATTCTTTCACAAAAATGTGATTACTGCAGTTTTCTTTTCTATGTATTTTCTATCAGCTATTTACATTTAAATGAAGTGTGCCACATCAGAAAGTTTCTTTATGAAATAAGCTGAAGTATTTCCCTGAAAAGCATTATTCTCACAACTTTTTGCTTTTCATTGTAGAGAGCTGCTAACACTTTTTTCCACAAAAATATGATCACTGGAGCTTTCCTTTTTGTATTCTCTATCAACTGTTCAAATATAAATAAAGAATGCCACATCAGGAAGAAGTTTATGAGATGAGATAAAGTATTTCCCTGAAAAAAAGTATTATTCTCACAGCTTTTTCCTTTTCATTTTAAAGAGGTGTTAACATTTTTTTCAGAGGAGTCAAAAGAGGTATATTCTGTAAACAACATGGGTTAATATGAAAGGAAGATTGTAGGAGCTGACGTCTGACATAACTTCTTAAAAATCATTCATGCCACTTTTATTTTTCTGCATGTTCTGTCAGTTATAACATTATCCTTTATCCCAGTTCCACAACTTTAGATCTTTTATGCTAGCTTTGTATTTTTGCAGTTTTCAATAACCGAAACAAAATAATACTCAAACTGCTGTTTATCTGATGAATTGCATCTTTCATTTATGAAAATGACTGCTAATTACATCTTCCTCTTTTTGAAGCATTATTACCCGTTATCTGATCAATGGCATCATTCATTCACAAAGAACATATGCAGCTAACAGCTTCTGCCCTTTCTGTTCCTGATTTCAGAACCACATTTAATTTGCCTGTTGGAGATGTTGGGTGGGTGTATTGGTGTGATGAGGGAGATGATTTTTTCAGCCATGATACAGAATCAGAAGTGCCTAGACATGGTAAGGCCTTGCTGTTTCTAATTATGGTGGCTGCCAAAAAAAAAAACAATTACTAGGAAATCTTTTTTATAGACTCAGAGATGAATATTAGGCTAACTGCCCTGGTGGGCCATTTTAAGCCTGGCCAATAACGCAACGTCAGACTCAAATCCTGTACTTTTTGTCTATAAGGTGAAGATCTTAACCATTATACCAAACCCATCCCCTTGGAAATTAAAATCTAAGCCAACTATATTAAAAGTAGTGAATATAGTAACAGAGATCAACCAACTGGAATTGAGATCTTTAGAAAAAAGGTAAGAGCAAACTACATGGGAAAAATGGGGATTGTGGGAACAATAGGAATGAGGTTTATAAGAAGGCCGGACTTAAATGAGCTATCTAATGTCTGACTGAAAATGATTGGATAGATTATAAGTGATGCATAATGTTTGCAACTGGGAGAGTGTCAGTATGGTTTGTAATGTAAAATGCTTGAAACTAGGATTGAGTCGGTGTGGTTTGTTTTCATTTATATAAATGTATGATTGCTTATGTCATAAGTGATGGTTTAATAAAGATGTTTCTTATTTAAAAAAGGGGCAGTAATTGAATGTATTATGTAATGTTGCTTAGGTTATATGATCTATACCAATATATGTGAAGTATAATATTTAATGTTAATTTGTTAATACAGTTTGATTACTTTTGTATAAATGTAAATTTGCTTATGTCGCAAGTGATAATAAAACAAAGGTGTTTAAAAAAGTTCTAAAAGAAAATAGATTTTTTTAAAATGTTTAATTACATGGATAAAGCCACCTTGGCTAAGACGATCATTGGCTAGTGTCAGTGCATCTCCGTCACTGCAACATCCTTTCTAGACTGACCAGCTAATGTCCTTGACTAAGGTAGCCAACCTGGAAACAAAGATGACAGAGCAACTTCAGTCTTCTATGAAGAAGGGAGAGGAGAGGAGAGGAGAGAAGAAGGAAGGGGAGAGGAAGAGAGAAAAGGATAGGAGGGAAGGGGACGAGAGATGAGAGGAGTCTTAACCTCAAAAATTTTGAAACTCCCCTGATGTGTATGTTTGTAATGATGCAACACCAATGATGATATAATAATGTTGCTGATAGACTCTGATTCCATCTTGTGTTATAGGTTAGCTTATCATCGGCAATGCTGGGATGCCACCTAGCCAGCCCTGTGTTTTCCCAGATAATTAGCATCACAAGCAGAAGCCTTGCCCATGCACCAATAGCCTGACTGGGCTGTTATGCATTTTTATGCATGTATTGCTTTAGTTTATTTTATTTATTTGTTAATTAGGTAAACCAACTAGGCACAAGTGCATATTTTCAGGGCAGCATTGCCAAGTAAGAGTACATGCTTAAAGCCACAGATTAGCTGAAAAAGAGATTGAGGTTATCCAATACAGGACTATAGGAAAAAGATCTTTAGCAAATCATACACCGAATCCATTGAATTAATGTGTTATTCTTAACAGACTGATGTCTTTATTCTTAATATGGAAGACTTTTTATGAGTTTGTGTGAGTGTCACATGTGCGCGTGCATGTGTGTGTGTGTGTGTGTGTGTGTGTGTGTGTGTGTGTGTGTGTGTGTGTGTGTGTGTGCGCGAATTAGATGGTCCTATCAAATAGTTACAGAACTACATCTTTCCTTGATAAACTTCTGTACAACTTAGTTAATTTTGTTCTACAGTTTTTCTTCAGTTATTTCGCAAAGTTCCATCTAGTAACTACTTTTCTACTTAAATTACTGCTTCCATGAGTGAATGAGTACAGTTTGTAGTAAGCAGTGAAACTGCTGTCATTCAAGGGATACTTCATTTTGGTTTCTGTAATGCCTGAATGTGATTATTGGATCATGCTATAACACTTCCATGACCTAGATTATCATTTATTCTTTGCTCAGCCACTTGGACTGTCAGATGGATTCACTAACTTTATCCAGTTGGCACATCCGTTCCATCAGCAGTGACAGCTAGCCACTCCTGTGTTGGGTGAGTCCCATTCATTCCTGCATGGTTAGTTATTCATTCTCTCAATGCTATGAAATGAGTAGAAGGTTGTGCTGAGCTTTCCAGTCTGACACAGCAGCCTAATCTACCTCCTAGAAAGCAGACTCCCAAAAATTGAAAATGGGTGCACTCAATGAATGCTCTTAGCCATCGTGAAAAGCCAGCCTGAAGTACAGAAGGGACCAGGCATAGTATCAAGCATTATCAATGTACCTCATGTATGTGGTCTGCTTCCACATGTGCAAATAGGCTTATCTCGGAAGTGTGTACTTTGTTAGCCAGCGTGCAAATGTAAGGCGCGTTGCACTATGGAATTGTATATACGATATGTTATCATTGCTGGTTATTGATTGTCAAATTCCTTTGTATGACATAAAATTACATGTGGAAACATTGCAAACTAAGGGCACAATATAACTATTTCTCATATATTTACAATACATCCATTTGTTCCTCCACTAAACCACCCCAAACAAGCATTGTAACCCTAGGGTCTCATTACTTTTCCCACAAATATATCAATCACAAAACAAAGTGGTATACATAATGCTGTGTGCTCAGTCATGGGTAGGGCTACCTGGTGGTGCTCACAGCTTTTCTCTGCAAACGTCAAACAGACAAATATGCTCAGTAAGGGTACTTGTGTTGTTATACAACTAGGCTTCCAAACAGCCTACTTCTATTAGGCTACTAGACTCAGATGACACTATGAAACAATGTACCTATGCCGATCTTCCAACCTCTTGTCTCCGACATCGCCTGTTGATGTCATCTACTATAAGTTCATCTTCAGTCCTGAGAAAATCAGACTTGTACTGTGGCATGTGCAATAAGTACTGTAGTTTGGGTCCTTAAATAGGCTGGGGTTCTATTCTCACTGCAATCAACTGTGTATGTCTACACAGAAGAGCAGAAGTGTGCATCCCACAGTTGTCTCTCCCATGGCATAGCTTGCCAGTTTTTTGAGATTTGCACAAGCATACACATCCATTTCATGCACCCCCCCAACCTCTTGTCTCCCACATGGCTTGTTAATGTCATCTGCTATAAGTACACTTGCAGCCATAGCAAAGTCAGGCTTGTGCTGTGGTGTGTGCTATAAGTAATATGTTTTGTAGCTTGTGTTTTTAGATAGATAGGGGTTCTAGTCTCACTGCAGTCAACTGTGTATGTGTGTGTCTACACAGAAGAGTAGAAGTGTGTATTCCACAGTTACCCCTCCCATGGGATGGATTGCTAGTATTTTGAGAATTGTGCAAGCCTGCACATCCATTTCATGCAGGCCTTCTAGCTTCTTGTCTCCCACATGACCTGCCAATGTCATATACTATAAGTTCATCTGGATTCCTGATGAAATCAGACTTGTGCCATGGCAAGTGTGTTAAGTAGTATGTTCTGCAGTGTGTACCCTTAGATAAGTAGGGTTCTGGTCTCACAGCAGTCAAATGGGTGGACATTGATCTGTGTGTGAGCTATTGCTGGACTTTACAGTGAGCCTTTTACAGCAGCCTGTGGGACTCTGATATCTTGTCCTCAATAGACACTGCTGATGTCATCATCTATAAAGTTTTGTCTGACACACTTCAACTTGGACTTCAGCTATGGCACTTATGTTAAGTACTATGTTCTGTAATCTGTGTACTTAGGTAGGGGTTCTGCTCTTACCCCAGGCAAATGGGACAGTTGGTGTGTCTGTGAGCTATTGCTGGGCTCTACAGGGAGCCTTTTAAACCAGCCTATGGGAGACTGTTATCTTGTCCTGGTGGGACACTGTTATCTTGTCCTGGACATACACACATCTGTCATTACTAGGTTATACAGTAAGCAAAGGAAGCTGCTGTGTGCAAATCGAAAAGTGAGAACCCAGAACTGTAAGACCACCCTCCTTAGCCTAAACAAACAAATAAGACAACTTGTGCAATCTCTTACCCCTACCCTTATTTTCTCTTTTTTCTGTTTTTTTTTTCTTTCTCTCACAGCACAGTGCTGTAAGCCTGACCAACAAGATCCACCTGTCCCCACTCCACTTGCTATGGCACAAGGCCCAGCACATCTGAGCAGCAACCTGATACTACCCCGCGCACTGCCCCTACACTACCTGGCTCCTCAGGTACTTCTTCCACAGATGACAGGCCTATGGTCCCTCAGGAAGGATTGACAGGGATAGTGTATAGGATTGTGTGCTGCACTGTGGGCACATGCCTATGCTGGATGGAGACACTGCTCTCCATTATTGTTCTGAATAACATAAGGAGACAAAGATGTCACACACTGCAGCCACTGGTGCAGTGTGGTGGCAATGATGACAGTCCAGTGGGTGAGGACTCTATTATCACTGGCACCCAGCTTGACATCCATGGGTTTGCGATATCCACACCCTTACACAGCCATGGTGTTCACCCACTTCTTGTGTTCTTCACAGTCCCTGTCTCTTGTCTTGTATGTCCCATCTGTCACCTTGCCAACTTCCCTGCCTCAGACATACCTGTGTCCCTTCCCCAACATTCCTCTCTCTCTTCACAAGAAAAAGAGGGCACCTGTCACCCCCCCAAAAAACATGTCACACACGTGTCTACTTGACACACATGATTCAGTCAAATTGGCTGTATGACATAATTACATTATCACAATTCTCTCTGGAGGTGACAGTCCACATTCAACTAATCTTCTGTACATATGATCAGTTTTTTGGTCACATTCTCAGTATATTTCATATATTCACAGTACATACATGTGTTGTCCACTTCCCCAAGCAAGAGAACCCTGGGGGATCTGCATTTTTAGACACCTATATCAACCACACTACAAAGTGTAATATATAATTTTTATTTTATTTAACATTTGTTAACCAGGAAATTCCGATTTGGAACAAAGCCAATTTTCAGTGGAGGCCCAGGGAGAAATGCTCCAGATGCATGTCTTTATAATGTGGGAAGAAACTGGAGCACCCGGAGGAAACCCACATGAATGCAGGGAGAACATGCAGACTCCACACAGAAAGCACCCCCGCCGAGAATCGAACCAGAGAACTTCTTGCTGTGAGGTGACAATGCTGACGTTGCACCACTGCGCCATCCCCATAATGTTGTCTGGTCCCTCATGGACAGGGGCAATCAGTGGTAATGACAATCTTGATCTTCTAAACTTAAACATACAGTTGTGTTCAGTAAGGGTACTTGTGTTCTTACACAGCTAGGCCACACTGTACAGTTACTCTAGTGACCTCATATAAACCTATGAATCTATGTGCCTATGCAGGTCTCACAACCTGTTGTCCCCCATATGGCCTGCTGATTTTATCTAGCATAACTTCACCTGCAGTTATATAAAAATCAGATGTGTTGTGGTGCTTGTGTAAAGTGCTGAGTTGTATAATCTGTGTACTTGGATTGGTATGTGTTCTGTTTTCACTGCAGTTAACTGTGTGTGTGTGTGTGTGTGTGTGTGTGTGTGTGTGTGTGTGTGTGTGTGTGTGTGTGTGTGTGTGTGTGTGTGTGTGTGTGTGTGTGTGTGTGTGTCTACTCAGCAGAGAAGATGTGCTCTCTTACAGTTACTTCTCACATGGCTTGGTAGTCTTTTTGTACTTGCAGGAGCCTACACATTCCATTTCATGTTGCCACATAGCAAGAGGTTCTCTGGTTTGATTCTCAGCTGGGGCACATTCTGTTCTTACACAGCTAGCCCATACTGTACAGTTCGGGTAGTGGCCTCATATGAACCTATGAATCTATGTGCCTATGAAGGCCTCACAATCTGTTGTCCCCCATATGGCCTGCTGATTTCATCTAGCATAACTTCACCTGCAGTTATATAAAAATCAGACTTGTGTGCGGTGCTTGTGTAAAGTACTGAGTTATATAATCTGTGTACTTAGATAGGCATGGGTTCTGTTTTCACCGCAGATAACTGGCTCCCTGTGTCTCTACTCAGCAGAAAAGATGCGCTATCTTACAGTTACTTCTCCAATGGCATGGCTTAGTAGTCTTTTCATACTTGCAGAAGCCAACCCATTCCATTTCATGTTGCCACATGGGTCTACTTTATATGGCCGGAATTTCAAAATGTCGAAATTCATATGGCAGAGGCCATATGATCGACATTTGAAATCTCAGGCATACAAGTAAAGCACATAAAACAAAAAAAACTTAGCTGAATGCTGCTAGCAGGGGGCTTCAACCCCCTGCACCCCCCATGGGAGGTTCCACACCCCCACACCCCCAGAACTCAAATATACCAACTCCAAGATCACACCACAGTGTGGAAGTGGAAATCTTTCCATTCTGCACTGTAGCGTGATGCCAGTTCCCCATGGTCAACATTTTAAATGTCGATCATATGGTCTCGGCCATATGAAAGTCGACATTTTGAAATGTCAACCATTCAAAGGGGACCCTGCCACATACCAAGAAGTTCTCTGGTTAGATTCTCAGCTGGAGTACCTTTTGTGTGGAGTCTGCATGTCCTCCCTGCATTCATGTGGGTTTCTTCTGGGTGCTCTGGTTTCCTCCCACATCATAAAGATGTATCTGGAGCATTTCTCCCCAGGCCTCTGCTGGAAATTGGCTCATTTCAAGTTGGACTTTCCTGGTAAATAAATGTTAAATACAATGTAACCCTCACAAACTCTTGACTCCCACATGGCCTGCTGATGTCATCCACTACAAGTTGATCTGCAGATATGCAAAAGTCAAATTTGTGCTGTGGTGCTTGCATATAGTGCTGTGTTATGTAGTGTGTGTACTTAGATAAGTAGAGGTTCTGTTCTCACTGCAGTCAATTGTGTGGGTGAAAGATATTACATGATAATACAGAGATCCTTTTACACCAGCATGCACAACACTCTTATCACCATCTGCTCAACAGGCGATGCTGATGTAATCAGCTATATCAGATTATTGCATCTACAACCATCCCACCAGGCCAGGATCAGACACTGGCCTGGACCCCAGGTAGACTTCACCTTAGCTTCATAGGACATTGCTAGTTAGAGGACTGGTGAGACGTATGATTTGGGGTATGTCTGGTAGGGATTGGTTGGTGAAGTTTGTTCCAAACTGTCTGGTAGCAGGTTGGTGATGTCCTCAGTGTCAGTATGAGTGGTACTGTCAACTACTAGTTGGGCACAAAGCTGGGGCTTCACTTTTAGATTTTTGACATAGCTAAAGAATGCTTCCAGATTATCTTTAGCTAGGGATAATACTTTAGGTTTGTACATGGCTTTAGAGGACTTTTCAAGAAAACGAATTTCCTTGTTCAACTATGGTGGGTGTCCTTCCTCTGCTGAGTCAGTTCCTTGTTGTTCTTAGGCATTAACTTCTTCCACTTGTTATATAACCTATTTATGCTTGATGCTCACCAGAGTGGCTTGTTTTCTGTGAGGAACTTGTTTTGACCTGTTCACGTTCAGCCAACTATATACATTTGTGTAGCTGTTTATACAGGCCATTTATGTACACCTCTGTGAGGCAGTCAATCCTGACTGTGATAGCAGGGGGTTTGCAACTCTTTATGGCATCAGTTAGGAGTGTATAGTTTGCTTTGGAGAAATGTTTCATCCTTTCTGTTCTTGAGGGTGTGTCAAGTATGATTGTGAATGTGAAGGAGACTGAATTGTAATCTGACCTAACCAGGGGGGAAACACACAGGAGTTAGTGGAGAGAATCACTATTTTGTTCAGTACTGTGTTAGGACATTCAAGCCCCTTGTGGGAGTGCAGGCTATCTGTTATACAGCATGCGTGTTAACAAAGTCCAGGATCCTTAAGGTGAGTGTGTTTGTGCACATATATGACTCCAACTTGATGGAAAGACAGATGAAATCACACATGATCAAGGTATTTCGCTGTATAGTGAGTGACCCAGTTAGGTCCAAGTAGGCAGAGTGGTCCTTGTGCATCATGGTGGGGGGCCTGTAGCTATCATTGATATGGAAGTGGGTTTTAAATACAGTTAGTTGGACATGGAGTAGCACTACAGAGTTGTACTGTTTGACCAGTCTTGCAGGGTATTTGTCTTTAATGAAGATGTATACACCTCCGCATTTGGTTCTTTCATGCTCATCTTGATGTGTGAACATGTGGAAGTCATTGTACTACTGGATGGCCAGGGTGCTCTCTGCAGCCTTGAACCATGTCTCTGTGACTGCACAGACATGGGATTCTTTCAAGTTAAGGAGTTATTCCAGTGAGTGCACTTTCTGATTTACACTCCTTGCATTAAACAGCATAACCTTCGGGTTGCCTGTGGTGGATTCTTTACTTTGGGGCATTAGCTGTTCTGAAATTGCCTAAAAAGGCCACTATGGAGGAGGCAAGCACCTTCATATAGTACAGTGAGGTCTGTTTCCAGTCATCTACTGCAACATGGACTATGACAGAGTCATAATGGTACTTGTTGAAAAACTTTAGTGTATGCATGATCGAATGGACCCTGGCACCTGACAGGCAGCTGACTGTGACCTTCTCCTTGTCCAGCCTACTGAAGCGGACATCTGTGTGTCTCATTATGGAGTCACATATGAGCAAGACATTTGATTTTGTGGGGTTTTGAAGAGAGGCTAATTGGTTGAGACATTGGTGTGTGTATTACTATGTTTAGTGGATTCTGTTGGGTCTGCACTGTGTGTAATTGGTTTACACTTGGGAGGGCTCCAACATTTAGTTAGGTTTCTAGTGAGTACCTCCACATATGTGGGTGATTTATGTGTTGTGAGCATACGTGGAACAGGTAAATTGTGTGTGCTGACAGCATGTTTGATATCTAGTTTTTATGTGAGAGAATTGATTCCAGCTTCATAGTATAGATACATCTTTCACATGTTGTATTAGTTTGCTTTAGCAGTAATTGGTTGTCAGTATACATGAGGCAATTGCTCTGTTGCCTCAGGATGGTCATGTACATCAGGCTGCCTGGAGACATGGTGGGAAACTATCTGTCTATTATGGAAGGCATATACTGTAGTAACTAATGGGGAGAGAACTAGATGGACCTGGTTTTGATGTAAGACTAACACAATGTGTTTATTCTTTGGAGGGCTAGGGTTATGTGTCAATGTTTCACAATGCACATCTGAGTTGCTCACAGGCAGCAGTGCAAGCTCTGAGCAGCTATAGTAAACTGAGTGCAAACACCCCAAAACATTTCAGTGAGAGTCTGTAACCAGACCTATGTAGTCATATCTCATGTTTATATGTTCATAGGTTAAAGTGGCTGCATGCTTTGAGGTATGTGTGGTGGGTTGGTGAAGTTTGCTCCAAATTGTCTAGTAGCAGGTTGGTGATGTCCTCATTGTCAGTATGAGTCATACTGTCAACTACTAGTTGGGCACAAAGCTGGGTCTTCACTTTTAGATGTTTGATATCGCTAAAGAATGCCTCCAAATTATATTTAGCTAGGGATACTACTTTAGGTTTGCATGCGGCTTTAAATGAGTTTTCAAGATAGCTAAATTCCTTGTCCAAGCTGTGGTGGGTGTCCTTCCTCTGCTGAGTCAGTTCCCTGTTTTTCTTAGACATTAATTTCTTCCACTTGTTATATAACTGATTTATGCTTGATGACCACCAGGGTGACTTGTTTTCTGTGAGAAACCTGTTTTGATCCGTTCACTTTAAACCACCTCTATACATTTGTGTAGCTCTTTATACAAGCCATTTGTGTATGCCTCTGCATAGCAGTCATTGTGGACTGTGGTAGCAGGGGGTTTGCAACTCTTTATGGCATCAGTTAGGAGCATATAGTTTACTTTGGAGAAATGTTTCATCATTTCTGTCCTTGTGGGTGTGTCAAGTATGATTGTGAACGTGAATGGGACTGAATTGTGATCTGACTTGACTGGGGGGGCACACAGGGGTTAGTGCAGAGAACCACTATGTTGGTCAGTACTATGTCTCGGACATTCAAGCCCCTTGTGGGAGTGTGGCCTATCTGTTACTCAGCATGAGTGTTATCAAAGTCCAGGAACCTTACAGTAAGTGTGTTTGTGCACATATATGACTCCAAATTGATGGAAGGATAGTTGAAATCACCCATGGCCAAGGTGTTTGGCTGTGTAGTGAGTGACGTGATTAGGTCCAAGTAGGCAGAGTGGTCCTTGTGTATCATGGTGGGGGATCTGTAGTTATCGATGATATGGAAGTGGGTTTTACATACAGTTAGTTGGACTAGGAGTAGCACTATAGAGTTGTACTTTGACCAGTCTTGCAGTGTATTTGTCTTTAATAAAGATGTATACACCTCTGGCTTTCGTTCTTTCATGCTCGTTTTGATATGTGAACATGTGGAAGTCATTGTACTACTGGATGGCCAGGGTGCTCTCTGCAGCCTTGAACCATGTCTCTGTGACTGCACAGACATGGGATTCTTTCAAGTTAAGGAGTTCTTCCAGTGAGTGCACTTTCTGATTTACACTCCTTGCATTAAGCAGCATAACCTTCAGTTTGATTGTGATGGATTATTTTACTTTGGGGCAGTAGTTGTGGTAACATTGCCTAAAATGGCCACTATGTAGGAGGCAAGCACCTTCATATAGTACAGTGACTTCCATCTCCAGTCATTCACTGCAACATGGACTATGACAGAGTCATAACAGTACTTGTTGAAATACTTGAGTGCATGCATGATCAGATAGACCCTGGCAACTGACATGCAGCTGACTGTGACCTTCCCCTTGTCCAGCCTGGTGAAGCGGACATCTGTCTGTCTCATAATGGAGTTGCTTACAAGCAAGACTTTGGTTTTGACATGTTTTGCCTGAGGGGCTTGTTGACTGAGTTACTGGTTTGTGTATTATTATGTTTAGTGGATTCTGTTGCATCTGCATTGTGGGTAGTAGGTTTGCACTTGGGAGGGCTCCGATCTTTACTTAGGTGTCTAATGAGTACCTCCACGTATGTGGTTGGTTTATGTGTTTTGAGCATATGTGCAACAGGTAAATTGTGCGTGCTGATAACATGTTTGATATCTAGTTTGGTATGTGAGAGAATTGATTCCAACTTCATACTATAGATACAGCCCTCACATGTTGTATTAGTTTGCTTTAGCAGTAACCGGTTGTCAGTATACATGAAGCAATTGCTCTGTTGCCTCAGGATGGTCATGTACATCTGGCTGCCTGGAGACATAGTGGGAAACTGTCTGTCTATTATGGAAGGCATATACTGTAGTTACTAGTGGGGAATGGGCTAGATGGACCAGGTTTTTGTGTAAGACTATCAAAGTGTGTCTATTCTTTGGACAGCTAAGGTTATGTATCAATGTTTCACAATGCACATCTGAGTTGTTCACAGGGCATCAGTGCAAGCTCTGAACAGCTATGGTAAACTGAGTACAAACACCCCAAATCATTGCAGTGAGAGCCTGTATCCAAACCTATATCTCATGTTCATAGGCTCATAGGTGTTTACTAGGCTAACAACCACAAGGGCCTTTTTAAGCCGAGCCATGCATCCTGAATCTCTGACAAGTTATTATACCCTTGATAACTGTATGGATGGACCTGGGAGATGAACCATATACAGGTTACCTGTTTGCATCAGAGACATGGGTGCCAAACCAGGGATGAATTTCCAGTTTCCCATCCAATTGTCCAAGTTGCACTTGAATTGGGTTAGGGAGCAACTCTGCTTCACATGGATGGGGAGCTTATTCCATAGACGGGGTAGTTTCTGTGATACATCCCTACCTCTCCAGCAGATCCTATTTATCTCACAGGTGAGGTTTAAGTCTTTAGAATGGGTAATTCTGATACTGTTTATTTTGTGGATATGCAGGAGGTCTGGCAATGCCCTGTATACAAGGCATAGATTCCCCCCTCAAAAGCCTGCAGGAAACAGAATACAGGGATAGGCTGTTGAGGTGGTCAGCATAGGACATATTAGTTATGCCTTGTTTTCTTTTAGTGAGAAACCTCTGTGGACATTCTAGTTGTTGGATATGCCTATTTAGGTAGATATCAAAGGGGGCATTGTACTCAATGATAGGTGTGATGAATGCCGAAAACTGTGGAACAATGACTTCCTTGGACTTAGATGTCATACCTTTGTTTATAAGTTGCGCAACATAGAATGATTTCCTCACCACTGTAGACCCATGATGATCAAAGGCTAGATTGCTATCTTTGTGTGTCCCTAAGTCCCTGACAACTGGGGCACCACTAAGGGGTATGTTGTCAATATGATAGTTACCAGGGATGGATGACTTCTCATGGATACTATTATGCATTAGTTAGCATTTCGTTTTAGTCCATGGCTCTGACACCAGTTGTTTGTCTGTGTCAGGCCCTCCTGGAGAACATTTGTGTCAGTATGAGATCCAATGACAGCTTCTTATTTGCAATCATCTGCAAATTTAGTCAGCCAGAGTCCACTAACATTGGCCTTGATTTCTGAGAAGTAAATACCAAAAAGGAGCAGTCCAAGATAAAAGCGCTGTACTCCATTGCGAGGTTGAACCGAGTTAGCACATACTACCTTCTGAATGCTGCAACCAGTAAGCAGTGTCTAAAAGCACCTGCCCTTCAGCACATAGAAGGAAAAGAAACCACAAGCCCTAATGAAATATGAACTCATGACCCTTGGTTTACAAAATCAGGGGTCTAACCCCCGAGCTACAGAGCCAGACACTAACAGTTTCTACTGTGTATGTCATAGATTGATTTTCCACATGTCAACTAATTCTCAATTTTTATACTTTTTTTTTTTTGGGGGGGGGGCACTGGTTGCATGATGCACTGCTTAGCACAAACAACTTTGCTATTGCATCTTATTTGCATGTAGAGCGAAAGTGCACAAACTGGACGAATGGGACACCCATGTAGAAGACAGGACCTAGACAGCCACACACATACACTGGATGCATTCAATTAATCCTATCAGGCAGTTTCCCAGCAGTGCGCCCTCTCACACAATATGTTTGTGTGATGGTAAGCACTGCACAGCACTTTCAAATGTTGCAAATCCAGAAAGTGCACAGTCCCAGTAAGCACAGTACCTGTAATTGGTGGGACATCGTTTTACATTGGTCATATCTATGATAGACATGGCTGGAGTTCTGGAGAGTTTTTGAAATTCCGTACTCAAACATGGGGTGTCCAGGAGTTCAAAGTGTTTGTTGGACTCCTAGTCAATGGACATGGGCCCAAGCTGCTGCAGAGGGACTATTATGGCTCAGATTACAAGGCAGAGGCATGTGATATTCTGGCCTGGGTTCTGACCAGTGCTGCCAGTATCTCCTGCATTGGTGGACAATATAAGGACCAGCACTGATACCTCAGGATGAGGAAGAGGGATACCCTTGACCATTGGATTAAGGAATGTAGGACTGGAGGCAGCCCACAGATGTGTAATTATTACTTACAGAGACTACTTGTCAGTGTGGAAAGCTGGATATAGTCAGGACTGGAATGCTTAAAGGCATTCTGTTGTGCTCTGATTTTTCCACAGCAGTCACAGACCTTCCACTGAATGTGAAAACGTATGCCACTAGACTGGCAGAAATGCGAGTCTCATGTGGTATGTACGCATCCCAACAGTAGGGTTATTTTAGCATTAAAAATAATGATGCATTTGTTATCTATGTAATTGTATCAAATTGAATATTAATTTCTTATATATAAGAGAAGTATGCATGCATTACTCTGGAAGGCAAAACAACAGTTCATTATTACAAAGTAGTCATAGGTTGTACCTTCAAAATCCACACTCCCAAATACATTAAATAAATATATAATATATTAAATATGTTAATGTTTCATCATTATTGAAATGTAACATTAGACCTGTAAAGCAGTGTCACCACTGCCTTTCTGTGGTCTATATTATAATTTCGACAAGTGAAAATGTCAATTCTGACTTGATCAACACCAAAATGTCATACTACAAGATTACCAATCGACCAAATCACCGATTTCTTTCCAACGGAAAGTAATCGGTTGACTGTTTTCTTACAACTGCCCTTTTCCTGACTGTAGTGTAGTCTCGGAGTTACAATATTTAGTTAGGGGGGGTGTGGTGGGTGAAACCCCCCCACTTAAATATATATTTTTTTGTGTGGCATTGATGTTTGGCCAACCGATTTCTTTCCCTTGGAAAGAAATTGGTGATTTGGCCGTTTGGTAATCTTGTAGTTCGACATTTTGGTGTCAAACAAGTCTGAGTCAACATTGTCACTTGTCAGCATTATAATATAGACCTGCCTTGCTGCAAACTGTAATCAGTATATCTGGACCAAACATATGTGCAATGTATGCACATATCAAGTATTTCTTACTGCAATCTGCAGTATATTGTGCATCTGTTAGAAGCTAGGTAGTGTTAACAATAAATAAAGGTATGTGTTAGGAGTTTGTAGTGTTAAAAGTAAATCTAGCAAAATAGAGTAAAATAATTGTATCAATGCTTTGTATGTCACATATGGCGCTACTAATGTTCTCCTTTTTTTTCCTCTCACCCAAACCCTTTTTTCTTTTTTTGCGGGGGTGTTATTATTATTATTTTTTTTTTTTGTTTGTTTTGGGTTTATTTTTTATTTTTTTGTTTTTCCACAGCACAGCAGGGTAGGACTGTCCCACAGGATCCTCCTGCCCCCACTTCATGGCTACAGCACTGGCTGCCCAGCACATCTGGTGGAGAACCTGGTAGCACCCCCTCTATTGCATCTGTACTACCCGGACCCTCAGGTATTTCTGCCTCATAGGATAGGCCTATGGCTCCATTTGGAAGCAGTGGCAGGGGGGTAAGTTTGTCACCCATATTTATCTGCCAGAGATGGTGTGTAGGATTGTGTGCCACATTGTTGGTGCACACCTATGCTGACAGGAGACACTGCTCTCCATTATTGTA
This sequence comes from Protopterus annectens, assembly GCF_019279795.1. Lineage (NCBI taxonomy): Eukaryota > Metazoa > Chordata > Ceratodontiformes > Protopteridae > Protopterus > Protopterus annectens. Next base: position 494,487,196 of record NC_056736.1, on the reverse strand, counting down.
TTAAATAACACAAGGAGACACAGACATTAGACACTGCAGCCATTGGTGCAGTGAGGTGACAGTGATGACAGTCCACTGGGTGAGGACTTCATTCTTACTGTCATTCAATTTGATGTCCATGCATTCGCAATATCCCCACCCTCACCCCAACCATGGTGTTCACCCACCTCATGTGTCCTTCACTTTCCTTGTCTCTTGGCTTGTTTGTCTTGTCTGTCTGCAACTGCTTCCTCACCTGCCCAACTTACCTCACCCAGACATTCCTACAGCTCTTTCCCAACATTAGTCTCTCTCTCAAAAAAAAAAAAAAATGGGCACCTGTCTCACAAAAAAAATGTTGTCCCATATGTAACTACCCATTTCACACTTGTGTTTTCATGATACACATGATTCGGTCCAGATCTCTATACAACAGTTTGTGTTGTGGTCACCCCTGTCTCTGGAGGTGACAGTCCAAATTCAGCCAAATTTGTATGTTTTATTCTGGATGAAATGGATAGCTATGATTCAGTCCTACATCCTTACTGCACATTCCTGCCTTGTTTTCACTCTATGCATTCCCCTGCTTGCTCCCTATTTCACCACTTTGGTGTCTTCCCCATTTATTTTCTTTAAAGAATTACTGCTCAATGGTGCACATCATGCATTAATGTGTGGCTACAGCAAAACCAGTTCTAAGTATTATATAGTTAGTTTGGAAAGCAGTACCACTTAGCCATATTTGAGACACTGCATAATAACTATCACACTTAGAATTTGGATTTACATGTAAAATTATTTGACACTGTTAAAATGCACCTGGATTCGAACCAAGTACAATCTAAAAAAAATACATGTATCACTGCAGTAACAGTTGGTGTTTAAAACTCGAGTTTATTTGCAGGTGCATTTTAGAGACTCTAGCAAATGGCAAATTTAACTGCCGTTGTATGAACCTGCAAGTTAACTGAATCTCTGTCTGCAGGAATTAATGCATTTAATGCAATAATAAGTTCTTTTTTGGAGCAAATGGTTTAGCTGTAGATAATACATTAGTTTTTGTTTTGTTAGTAGTGTTGCTTATTGGTGCTGCATGATGCTCAGCATCAAGCAACATTGTGCAGTACTGCTGTGCAAAATAAAATGAGTATCACACAATAATACTTTGTAAAACATTACAGGGGATCAAGCAATGGTGCTTCATACAAATTTAATGAAGAAGATATGACATTACTGATATAGGGAGCAATCATGGGGGAGTACAAAGGGAAATCTTTACTAAACTTTGTCACTTACCATTGAATGTATTAAATACAGCTGCTATCTAACTGACTATGTGGCAGCAAGTGTTAATGCATTGTTGTTGGAGGCAGATGGCACTGGGTTCAAATACAAATGGAAGCAATAATGCTACAAGTGTGTATGATACTTTAAATATAAATATATATATACTTATATTGTTGCTGTTTAACGTTGCTGTGTGTTGGTGCACACCATGCACCATTGCACAATAATTCTTCAAAGAAAAGAAATGAGGAGACAGGAAAGTGGTGAAATGGGGAGCAAGCAGGGGATTGCACAAAGTGAAAGCAAGGCAGGGATGTGGAGGAAGGATGTAGGAAAGAAACATAGCAATCCATTTCTTCCAGAATAAAACATACAAATTTGTCTGAATTTGGACTGTCACCCCCCAGAGAAAGGGCTGACCACAACACAATCTATTGTATAGAGAATTGTACAGAGAATTTGAAAGAATCATGGGTGTCATGAACACATGTGTGAAATGGAGAGCTACTTATGGGACAGTGTTTTTTTTTTTTTTTTTTTTTGTGTGGGACAGGTGTCCATTTTTTTTAAAGAGAGAGAGAGAGAGGAATGTTGGGGAAGGGCTGTAGAAATGTCTGGGTGAGGTAAGTTGGGCAGGTGAGGAAGCAAATGCAGACAGACAAGACAAACAAGACAAGAGACAGGGATGGTGAAGGACATATGAGGTGGGTCAACACCAGTGATGGGGAGAGGAAAGGGAAATCTCAGTCCCATGCAAGTCGAAGTGGTTGACAGTGAGAATCTAGTCCTCACCCAGTGGACTGTCATCACTGTCACCTCACTGCACTGCTGGCTGTAGTTCCTGACATCTGTACCTCCTACGGGTGCTCTGTACTAGAATGGAAAGCAGGCATTCCATCCAGCATAGATGAGCACAAACCATGTGGTACACAATCCTATGCATCATCTCTGGCAGTTCATCACGGGTGATAAGATCACTCCCTCCATCACTGCTCCTGGAGGGAGCCACAGGCCTGTCCTCCAGGGCAGAACTACCTGAAGGGCTGGGTAGTGCAGGCATAGCAGAGGGGATGCTGCCAGGTACTGCACCATATGGGCTATGCAGTGGTGCTGTAGCCAATGGAGTGGGGGCAGCTGGATCCTGTGAGATAATCCTACCCTGCTGTGCTGGTGGAAAAGCAAAAAATAAAAAAGTAAACATACAAAAAAAAAAGAAAATAATAAACCAAAATAAAATAAATAAATAATCCCCACACACACACAAAATAAAGAGAGAGAAAAGGGTTGAGGTGAGAGAAGAAAGGGAGAACATTAGTAACATCATATGTAACATGCAAAGCACTGATACAATTATTTGACTCTGTTCTGTTACCTTTAGTTTTAACTCTACAAACTCCTAACAAGTTTCTTCCTTATTTGTAAGACTACTTGGTTTATAACAGAGGCACACTATAGTACAGATTGTAGTTAGCAATCCTTGATGTGTGCATATACTGCACATATGCATGTTTCAATTTTACTGAATACAGTTTACAACATGCCACTTGTGCCACTGGTATAGAGGTTTGAATTTACATTCTGATAATAATAAAAACCTAAACTATATTGTATATTTGGAAAGTGTGGTTTTTGAACACACAACTGATTATTACACTAAAACACTGTGCTGTTATTTTGTCCTACAGACTACTGCATGCATATTTTCCTTTTACAGTTTAGAGATGCAAGCCCACTGTTATTTGAGAATATGGCACCATTGTTTTGCACTACAGAATGAAAACCGCGGTGATGCAGCGGTAGCATTGTTGCCTCACAGCAAGAGGTCCTCCCATTTGATTCTCGGCTGGAGCGCCTTCTGTATGGAGTCTGCATGTCCTCCCATGGTCGAGTGGTGTTTGAAAGACATGCGTGAATGGGTGTGCCTTCGTTGAAGGTTGTTTGTCGAGCTGGCATCTCAGCACCGCAAAAATCTACTGCCAATCATTAGCGGACTGGAGTTCCGCTGTGGCGACTCCTAACCGGGAAAAAGCCAGAAGAAGCTTTGCACTACAGACTAAAACATGCATAGTTTCATTTACACTTGGTATATGCATGCTCAGTTTGATACATATGCATGTTCCAATTATACAGATTACATAAAGTCTTTTGTGCCACTGGTATGGAGGTATGAAGTCGCATTCCAATAATGAGGAAAACCTAACAGTATTGTATATTTGGGAACTGCATTCTTGAACCCACAACCTATGACAATGCTAATATACTAAACTGTTCTTTTGTCCTAAAGAGTAATGCATGCATACTTTTCCTTTTACAGTTTAGAGAATCATGCCCACTGTAATTTGAGAATATGGCACCATTGCTTTGTGCTACAGACTAAAGCATGCATAGCTTCTTTTACACTTGGGATATGCATGCTCAATTTGATACATATGCATGTTCCAATTTTATTGATTACAGATTATAGGAAGTAATTTGTGCCACTGGTATGGTGGTATGAAGCTGCATTCAAATAGTGAGAAAAACCTATTCCAATTATGAGGAAACCCTAACAGTACTGTATATTTGGGAAGGGCAGTTTTTGAACCCAGAACAGATGACTATGTTAAAACACTGTACTGTTCTTTTGTCCTACAGACTACTGCATGCATAGTTTTCCTTTTACAGTTTAGAGATTCCTGCCTACTATTATTTGAGAATATGGCACCATTGCTTTGTGATACAGACTATGGCATACATAGTTTATTTTACAGCTGGAATATGCATGTTCAATTTGATACAACTATATTAAATACCAACTAAGTGGTCCTTAGCTTTTAATGCTACAAAATTACTAAACAAAGTATTATTATTATTAAAATACTATTTAGACAGTACTGTTCTGATGCATACATACCTCATGCTTCTAACATCCTTATAAGATGCATGGCATGGGATTGAACATTTGAGACTCTCTCCTCCACAGCTGTGAAAAAAAAAACAGAACAGAATACCATTATAAATACCAGTTTTGACTATATTCAGCTTTTAACTGTTACAATTACTCACTGAAATTGATACTTGCACATCTGTGGTGTGCCCCTTGCCAGACATTCCCCAATCCAAAGCTCAAGGTTATCCCATTTCCTCATCCTGAGATCATCAAAATGATGTCTGCATTGCTCACCTGTGTGACGGATACCTGTTACATGTTTAAATTATTTTGTCAAATGGCTATTCAGTGAATAGACATTCAATGAACACCTATTTAGTGAAGGCACTCTTCATCGAACAGCAAATTTTAAGTATGACAAATAAGTGGTTGGCCAACCAAGTGACCTCAAAAATAAATAAATAAATAAAATGTAAAACCTCCCAAGGTCGGGGGCTATGCCACCCACACCCCCAATGGGCGGCTTTGCTCCCCACCCTCCCTAACTAAATATACCAATTATAATACCGCACTACAATGGGGAAAAGGGGAAATTCCATACAGTGGCCAAACGGTTGGTTACTCTAGTTAAAAATTCACTGTTCGATGAAGAGCATTTTCGCTAAATAGGTGTTCAATGAATGGCTAATCACTGAATAGCCAATCGATGAAATCATATAGACCCATCTATCATACTGGTAAAGGCCCTGGCAACATTATTTCAGACTTCAAATTTATATTCTGAGCTGTAATAGTCCTGTTGCAGCAACCTTGGTCCATGCTACCTAACTAGGAGTCCAACAAAAATCTTGGACTCTTGGACACCCCAATATTATACCCGAAATCTCACACCCTCTTCACCAACACCAGACATGCCTGTCATAGTTCAAGCTCAATATCTAATGATCATTTCTCACCAAATTCAGTTTATATGGTGCTGTTTCCTGCCTATTGCACATCTTGTGCTTACTGAGAGTGCACACATTTTGAATTTGCAACATTTGTAAAGATGGTAGGCAAGGGTGCACTCTGGTGTGCACTGTGTTTGTGTGATGGTAAGCAATGCACAACACTGGCGAACAATGCTATTTCTAGTTTATTAGGTATACAGGCACTACTGTAAATCAGCTAGTTAAATTTGGCATACATACATTATCCTACACTTGCAGCTATTATTTCAAGAAGGTTGAAAAAACAGTTGTGTATCCTGCACTTTATTGCTATTATCTGCAATCTCACAAAAGTTAAAGTAAAGTCGCATGCCCTCTACTAGAACCCCATACCTTTTGCATACCATCCCTACACTTAACACCTGCTGCCACAGGATTAGTGCGATGATATCTGCTATCTTGGTAGTTATTATAAGCTTCTCACTGTTAATTTTAGAGCAAAGCCAGTCCGTGGTTGCTCAATACACAATATTATTAATTGAACACATCTGGTTCATATTTGTAGTTGTCTGGGTCCTCTCTACAACCTGGGTGGTCAATTTCTCCAGTCTGTGTGCTACTGTGCTTTGTGAAAATCAGCTGAGCATAGCTAAACATGTTTATGCCAAGTGGCGCATCAAGCAAACACTGGCAATAAAAAAACAAAAATAAAAGAAAAACAAGGGTAAAAAAATAATTAAAACAAAAGACAGACTGTCCACGGTTTTGTAGAATGTCCAGATATTTGCATCATATATTTAGCCCGTTCCTTGTAAATGGGTGGTTTATTATGAAATCACTGAAGATTGCAGTCAATACATAATGACATATACATTTCTATTCCGTACTTCACATCTTTACGAAGATGCATGCTTGCCCTTTGTCCTGGAATGATCCACATTCACTATACAAATTTCATGGCCAGTAACACTGGTATGAGCTGCAAAACTTTGCCTATGAGCACCGCACATCATTAATAGTCATGGTGTGAGATTGCACGATGCCATGTGATGCGCAGTGTCGGGCTCGTGAATACACTCCATGTAGGCTCTGTGCGGACCCTCCATGGAGTTCCCATCTTGTGTAATTTCACATGCATTTATTATGTAATCTGGTAAAGTATGTTGCATGGACTAATACTACTGTCTAGAGTCTGGGCATGGCTGAATAGTGTCTTTATGATCAATCCAGTTACATGTTTATCCAATTAAAAAAAAAAATTAGTGTTGAAGTCAAACAATGGGCATTCTGTTAGAATAAACTTATGAACTATCTGTGTTGACATCAGTTCAAATACTTCCCAGGGGGAAAAAATATATAGTTTTTCTTCTTTTGTTCATTTCTGTCTTGTTTCTAATCAAATGTTTGTTATTGGTAAGAAGTGGACAGTCTGAGAATATGACTTGCTGCATTTTAAACAGTGTTTGTTGCATGATCTTAGTCAAATGAATTCCTCCCTGTGACATTCTGGTTACTCAGGGATGCAAGTGGCATTTATTTGCTATGTTTTATTTTATTTAATGATCAGGTAAGTGTGCTGGTTCATGGATCATTTTTTTAACCATTGTGGTGAGAGCCAGCAAGCCAAAAAAAAAAAGGCGGGGAATGCTCAAGAAGAGCAGATTTTAAACATCGCTCTTCTCTTTTTAACATCTTTTTAACATGGGGACTACCCCCTACACTCCCCAATTTGGGGGATGCCAGCCTCAAATGTATATATACCAACTCCTTAGACTGATATACCTCAGAGAAAAGGGAATATTCCAAGAAAAGGCATCTCTGACTTAGTATATGTAAGTCTGCTTTTCAGACATTCAATCTCCATGTTTCAGGACTCATTCTAGCAGGTCCTGACATTTCAGTGGTTACCAGAGTAAGAAGCATACATTTTTGACATATACTGAGGGTTACTACATATAATATATGCCTTTAGAAGTCAACTAATACAACACATTTAAGTTAGAATATGTAGTATGAGCAGCTGAATATAGAATTCAATCACCTACACAAAAAAAAAAAAAAAAAAAAAAATAGAGTCACACAAGCAAATAAGGTAGTTGCCATTTTTGTAGCCCAGCATCATTGGTTTAGCAACTTCTAGTATTTATTGCTGCAAGATCATCAAAGGTGCGCAATTCAAACACATACACACACACACACACACACACACACACACACACACACACACACACATGCACATATATGTCTATATCTGTTTCTATTGATGGTTCCTATTATGTTGTCAAGTGCTCAAATGAATGATCGACACAATATTGATTCATACCATATTCACAGACTTTAGAACCAGCAAATAATGGAGTTAGGTTGCCCATCTCTTGTTCTAAAAGGTTACTGAATAAGTGTAAAGCCCATTCTACATAAAAGGAGCTGTGTGATTAACGTATTGATATAAAAACAGATATTAAATCAAAGCATGAAAGCTAATATATAGATTTGCTAAAAATATCAAAAAATAAGACTTATCTGAAAAAAAATCAAAACAAAAACATGGTCTATATCACAAAACCAAGGAAGTCTTGGAATGGTTTCACCATAAGTTTTTTTATCCAATTAAGATTAATATCCTACATTAAATATCAAATCAATATTGACAGGGCCATGTGTGGTTACATATACATACAGAGAGTACAGTTGTGTAAGTAAAACTTACCATAATAGTAGATGTTCAGATGATCACTGCTGCAGTAGCCTTAGCTATATAGATTATATCCTGCCAAGGATATAACAGCCGGCTAGCTTTTAATGCTTCTACATCTGATGTACCTAGGGCTATGGTGCTGTGAGTGTTGGTCTTAGGTTCTAGGTTCATAGGTAGGTACTAGGCTATTGGCCCTAGGTCCTATATAAGCCTAGCCAAATGTACCCTGGCTTTCGCCACCCAAGAAAATTATTTTCCTGTGCCACTGTCGAGCAGAGCCACAGAAGTGATCCCTGGGGTGAATTTCCTATCTCCCATCCAATCATCAAGATTTTTCTTGAAGAGTGCTAATGAGGAGCTTTGTTTGATATAGATAGGTAGGTTGTTCCAGAGTATGGGAAGTCTCTGGGACAGGAATCTATCCCTCCAGCATGTTCTGTTTATTGTGGTGATGAGGTTTAGGTCCCTAGAGCTTGTAGCTCGTAGGGATTGGGATTTCTTTAAGTGGAGCATGTCTAAAAGCTTTGGGTTTGACATAGCTTTGTGTGTTAGGCAGAGATTGCCTCTGAGTAGGTGATATGCAATGGAGTAAAGCTGCAGTTTTTTGAGACGGTCTGCATAGGGCATCTCTTTGAGGCCAGTAATCCTCTTTGTGAGGTATTTCTGTGGCCTTTCCAGTTGTTGTAGATGTCTTGTGAGGTACATACCAAAAGGGGCATTGTACTCTATAATGGGGCTAATGAGTGATGAGTAGAGGGGAACAATGACCTCTTTTTTCCTGAATGAGAAACCTTTTGTGATGAGGTGTGCCACATAGAAGGATTTCCTGACTACTGTGGCGATGTGATTATCAAAGGAGAGACTACTGTCCACCTGTGTCCCAAGGTCTCTTATCACACTTTCGGTGTTAAGTAGACAACCACCTATGTGGTAGTTCATGGGTACTGAGTTTTTACCAAAAGGGATGACAATGAACCAATGAACTTTTTGGCATTGAGCTTGAGGCCATGGCTTTGACACCAGGCATCTGTCTCAGCAAGGCCCTTTTGTAGGATGTCCACATCTTTTGGAGTTTTGATTATGGCTCCTAGTTTGCAGTCATCTGCAAACTTCATTAGCCAATGACCTTCTGTGTTGGCCTGTACTTCAGAGAAGTAGATACTAAACAGGAGAGGACCCAGGACTGAACCCTGTGGTACTCCACTTGTCACTGGTCTGAAGTTGGATTTGGAGTCTGCTACTTTCACAGTGTGGGTTCTGTCAGTGAGCCAGTTGGCAACCCATCTTGTGACATAGGGATTTATACCTAGTTTAGTGAGTTTATCTATAATTCCAGAGTGGGGGGATGGTGTTGAAAGCCTTGATGAGATCTAGATAGGCTGTGTGAACCGAACCACCTTACCCTCATCTACGGCTTTGGTTACTGCTTCAAAGAAGTCTATCAGGTTTAGGAGACATGATCTGCCTTTTACAAACCCGAACTGGGTGGGGTCCTGATTTTGGAGATTACCAATGTCATTGTTTATAAGTTCCATGATGATACACTCCATAGCCTTGCAGACCTTCTGTGACCAATCCTCTGCAGTAGTTGCAGCACTGTGGCTAGATGTACTGGACATGTCCAGGGCATGCACGGCAGAGACTTCAATAACCCCTGCTTGCTCCTGCCCATGAAAGCTGTCTCTACCAGAAGTTGCACTGCATGTGACATGACCCTGGCTAGATGATGATGTGCTGATGACAGTGAGTGGCATTGTCTACAATACATGCCACTGCTACAGCTGCCATGACCACAGGAACATCCTACCCTGGTTGTAAACACCTCCATAATGGATGTAGCTGTTGAAGTACTATCATTGTAGGAGTTGGATCTAGGCCATTCATGGCCACAATGGTTACCATCTGTGGAAGTAACAGTGGACTGCCTTTGTGGATATCCCTTCACACATGGCTACTGAAGCTGAACCTGAGAGGATTTTGCACAGTATGTCAATGAGATTATCTAAACAATCTCACATATAGGACATACACTCATGTAGGTTATCATACACACTCTACATCACCCCTACTAACTTTGCCATGGCAGTGGTGGTACTAGCCCATGCCTCTGTGGTAACCATGTCTCCAGCCAGCACCATTTCCCATCACCCTGTGTATACCTGCCTGCCCATGGGTTCTGTGCCTATTTAGGTGATAGTTATTAGCATAGAAGCTCTATTCATGGTCTGTGTAGGGGATACATTGACCACATTTCCTGTGTCTTACAGACACTGTGTGGTCCCTGACTGTATCAGCTCATCCCCACCATCATTATCAGAGGTTGCAGATTCTCCAACACCAGACAAAGGCAGTCCCACAGGAAATATCCAGTGTAAGTAGGATTCATCACCAGAAATATGAAGGAAAATCAAGTTTACAAATATTAACATTAAAAAATAAATATTTTAATTGCATACCTTTTGCAGATGGCTATGTTGGGGGAATCCTGATGTTTCTCTGTACCATAAATAAAAAACATTAATAAACTGGACAGTGACTAAGGGGTGCAGAATACTTTCAGGAAGTGTTACACAAAGAGATTTCTAAGAATCTGCATCCTTTCCATTTCTTGTCTTGCCTTGTTGGCTTCTTCCCCTCTGCTCTAACATCCAGCACAGAGGTGTAGCTGGCTCAAATGAGACCCTGTGCCAATCCCACAAACTAGCACCCCACAGCCTCAACTCTTCAAGTGAAGAGCAAAAAAAAGTTGTGATCAAATACCTGGGGCTCTGGAAATGCAGGAGCCAATCAGGACTCATCTCCCTAGTCTGCCCATGACCCTCCTTCCTCACGTTTGAATAAAGAAAATAGTAAAAATAAAATGACGCTCCATACTGTCGCCTTACCTCCCAGTCAGCACCAGTGCAACACAAGGCTCTATCCTTGGTCACCACCTCTATAACATTTTCACCAACACCCTCTATACTTCCACACAACAGACTGCCCTAATATAATACACAGATGATTCCAGTCTCATTTACACATCTGACAGCATGGTACACCTCCAAAAAAATTACTCAAGAAGATTTAATAGCCACTGAAATATGGCTTTATAACTCCCAATTCATGCTCAACCCAAAAAAGACCAAAATTTAAAGTCCTCTCTCTTGATAATACAAGCACTGAAGTCACTTTTCATAGCAAACTGTTAGCTGTGATAGTGGATGAAAATCTTACACTTGACCTACATGTACAAAATTACATAAGAAAAGCCCATCAAAAACTAGGGATGCTTTACAAAGCCAAAAACTTTCTCAAAGACACAACTAAAGCTACACTCACTACTACTTTTCTCCTGCCCACTCTTTTTATGGTGTTCACATACTTACTAACCTCCCGGCTTCACAAAAAATAATACATGAGCAATACTATAACAAAGTTGCTGAATTTGAAGAACATACCCCTTTCAGAACCCACCACTGCCTCATCAACTAATATATACACTACTTCTTACGACCTATAAAATTATCCAGCATCCACCTACCTGTCTAGTACTAAAAAACATTCTACACAACTATGTTCCTAGTGGTCATTGTGATCCAGTGACCAAAAACTCCTGTCTGGTTTCAAGAATAACAAATCTGCTGGGCATTGTTTCTACACTTCCAAGGTTACTAAGGCCTGGAACTCCTTACCTGCATCCATAAAGTTTATACCCTCCAAGCCATCTTTCAAAACCACTCTGACAGACTTCTTAGCAAAAATCTGTCTCTATTCTTGCTCAAATCCAGGATAAACAATATCCTTAAATGTGAAAAAGTATCTTTTCATTCCTTATACTTTCTTACTCTCCCTTTTTTACTTACTTCCTTACTGCTATCTAATTCTCTTCCCTGACTTTCTAAATATACCATAAGCCTGTTTTTCCTTCACTTCATATGGAAATTCCTATTTGTATTAGACTAGCTTACCTTGACTTTCCCAGCAAACTGTCTAAACTTTCTTTAAATATTAAATGATTGTCATATACCTCGTATCAATTTTTAACCAATGTTTTTATATTAAGTCTAATTTGTTATAATTATTTAAACTGCAAATGTTTTTGTTTTACTTTTGAAGATTGTAAAATTATTGTTCTTAAAATGTTTTGTAATAATTCAGAGCTTTTCTCCCAAGTCCTCCACTGAAAATGGGCTTCTACCCAGTTGGACTTTCCCAATAATCAAATTACAATAAATAAATAAGAAAACTGCAGCAAACTGCTTGCTACAAATATAGCAAGCAGTTACTACAGTTATTACAGTTTAGACACTTCACAGAGCTGTACACCACTCAGGTTTAAATGCAAACGCAATTCTTTAATGTTTTATGTTGACTGCAAATGCTTTCAAAAGGAACAGGTGGGTAGGAACTCCACCATCTCCTTGAGAGGTGGTTTACGGTATGAACCTCTATACCTGATGACCTTCTTTTCTGTGCTAGGTGTTTAGATTTTAGTTTGGCATTATATGTTTTGTCAGTGTCCCTGCAGTGTACCATTGAATAATATGGTCACAGGCATTGACTGTATTAACATCTGCCACCACATGTTCCCAGGGATGGTCCTGGCAGTCCTGGTCAAAGCATGCAGGCCAAAGATCCATTGACCATGGAGATGAAGAGGCAGGAGTAACACCTCATTCTCCTTATCAGAAAACTTTGACTTAAATGTTGTTTTGTCACCAGAGTTTGTATTGTGCTTCTGCTTTCCTTGTTTTTAAGTCATTGCTTGGCAGGTGATGGAAAACTAATTGGATTTGACATCCCTGTATATTCGTGGCCCTGCTAAATCCTTTCATCACCAGTCTCCCCATTTTGCAAACAGCATACTGTCTGTGTGCCTGACAGTTACATATCTGTATGCAGACTTTAACTAATGTCAGGTACATAGCTTTACAGCTATCCCCCACAAAGCAACAGCTATAACCTTGCAACTAACCAAGATGACATGGCTGTTTTCACTCTGAGTTAAAAAGATTCTTACAAATGACATATATGTATTAGGTATACAGCAGGCATTTTTTAGTACAAGTGGCATCACAAGGCTAGCCATAAAGTATGGGACTGTAATCTGACTAAGCACTGATGTGTGCAACTCCCATTATAGTTAACAATACTTTAACTCAACAATCGGCTTACCTTTGCAGTCCTTCTCTCATTATACCTTCCAAAAACACTTACAAGTATTGACCAACCTATGAAAAAATAGGGTCTATATTATGTTATCGAAAAGTTGTAATATCAAACGGCTTTTGATCGAACCGTAAAAGTCGAAAGCTGAAAATAGTGAAAATGTGAATGAGTGAATTCTTTCCCTGGGAAAGAAACCGCTTGGCCATCCTTGTGACCCTTTTCCCCACTGTAGTTGGATCTTGGAGTTGGTGTATTTAGTTGAGGGGTGTGGGGGTCACAGCCCCCCTCATTGGGGTGTGGGGGGGAGAAGCCCCCCCCACTTTGTAATGTTTAGATTAGTGTGTAGTTGGTGGAACGGCTAGCGATTTCTTTCCCTGTGAAAGAATTCACTCATTCATGTTTTCACTATTTTCAGCTTTTGACTTTTACGGTTCCAACAAAAGCTGTTCGATATTACGGCTTTTCGATAAGGTGATATAGACCCCAAAAAATTAAGTACAATAGCAGTAATATTTCACAAAAAGTACTTCTCAAAAATAGCATTTACCTTGTATAAATAGAGCTTTAATTTCCTTAACAATTCTTCTCAAGTACAGGTACAAAAGTAGCTCCTCTACAGGTTTACCTACAGGGTGTTGAGGATATGTGCTTGCCATTGCACATATCATGCAGATTCAACTAGTTGGGCACAATGCTTGTGTTAATTAGGGCTCAAATCATTATCATCTATAAGTCACTCAGTTTATGTGATCAGAAAACCACAGTGTCCTTGATGTTGTGCATATGCCTGAGACTCTGCAGGCAGCACTGAAATGGTGTGAGGAGGAAAACAATTCTTTCTTTACCTCCTCCATAAGGATTATAGCCAGGCACTTCTGCAGGCAGGCTATTAAGGCATTAGTACAAGAGTGAAGCCTAGAATAGTTTACTCACCCATGCCATTGGCATCCCATAGCAGGTAGAATAGTGCTTTCGTCATTGTATATGACAGGAGATGATGACAACCCAACCAGCTAGGCCAATAAGAGGAAAAAGTTAAATGTCAATATTCACCTATGCATTGTAATTAGAATTTATATCAGCTAGTCATACAACCTGCCAGATTTTTTTTTGAGCAGAGATTTGTGTCAGTGACACTCTTTATCAACATACTTGTCTCCTTCAGTTTACCATCACATTACTGAAATGCATCCGTGCAAGTAACACTTGTTTAAAATGCTAGTTTCAAAGTTTTGAAATACCGGCTTTTGTTTTGCTGTACCTACAATGTCAAAATGCTCTTCCTGTACTACGTCCCAGATGGCAAATGGGTTTTTGCACTCAAGTCCTAGAAATGTCGAATGTTGAAAAACAATTTTATTAAGTTTGACATTTGTTGTTTTAAATTAGGACATTTAAGTTTGGGGTTATATTCACTCGCAAGGATGCATTTTGGTGATGTGATGGTAAACCGTTTCCTTCACTTACAGTACCTGACAGGTGAAGGTATGACTGAGCAGGATTTTTTTTCTGTATATAAGTACATTAGTCTCAGACATCCCATTAGCATGTCTTTGAGCACTGTCACCTTGGCTTGTGCAGGTGGCTCATCACATTAACTGTTGGTCAGTCAGAATGCAGGTGATAATGGTGTAGGTTCAGGTCGATGTTTCACTTGCCTATGCCAACAGACTTGTCAAACTAAGACATGTTTGTTGCTTATTTAAGTATATTAAGTGTAACTTAATTATACTACTAGTACATGCCAGCTTTACTTTTACATTGTTCTTGTACATCTCTCACTCTCTCCCACCCTGTCTGTTACTTTCCATTCTTTTACACATATTTATTTTGTTTAATATTTGTTTTTCTCCATTTATTTTATTGTTGTATGTATCAGCATAAAAACCTACACCCATCCCAGTGGCAAGGCCTGTCCCCCCCATATGTGGCAGCAGGACAGATGCCACCACCACCAGCAGAGTCTGCCACAGCATCCAAGTCTCAGCCTGCAACAGTCACCTGCACACCTCCTGCCTTACCTGTAACACCCACTGCACATAGCACCTGGTAGCAGTTCCAGTGGAAAAAACAGCTTTTCTAGGAGAGATAACCAGCAGGAGGTTAGATGCCTGAACTAGCAATTTAAAGAGCCTCTTCCAGAAAATCATTGACTTGCATCTCTGCCCAGCACTGTTTTTAACATCTGAAAGATGGCCTAGTAATGATGGTACCCAGGATAGCAAGTAATAACCCACTAAATTAAAGCTGGCAAGGACTGCAACTGTGCAACACCATGCTATCCCCATCTTGGTGTTCTCTTCCCTTTTGTATCAGTGACCACCCCTTTTGGTTGTACAGTCCCCTTCTCAGCATTGTATTCCCCCACTCCTGTTTGCCTGAGATCTCTGCACCATTCTCTTCCTCCTGACTCATTCTGTTGTCACACATCCTGTCAGTTTTGTCTGACATCCCGTGCTACCTACCCTAACCCTCTTACCTTTTTCTTACTTCCATTACTTCTTTGCCCCACTTACCTTCTCTTTATGCAATAAAAGTGGGTACCTTTCTTCCAGAACATATTTAACCCATCTTCCCTAGCATATTTATGGCCATTGCTTATTAATTCACCTTATGTTCTACCCTCTGTTTGCTTCCCTTTTCCTATACTCACATTACCACCCTTTAGTCTGCTCAAAATTAGATAAACAGACCTTAGACTTCTCCATGTAAGACTTCCAAATCACTTTTCTTTTGTGATCCTGCTGTGTGCAGTAGGTTACAAAGAGCACTGTTGATTCCCATGTACAAGTGGTAAACACTGGTACAACTCTATGTATAGCAAAGATCAAGGCTGCCATATTTTACACTTTCAGCTGTTATATATAACCACCATCATAGAGTACTCTGCATATATTGGCATTTTCTGACACTGGCTATGCAAATGAGCTTAGCATGGTTGCATGGCAGTTACTTCTGCTTGCAGTTTTACACAGCCAACTATGGCTTAAGATAATGACTTTAGATCCCAAAGGTGTTATCCAGAGGAATCAATTTTATGTCTTGTACTCTGCAAGTGTGTGCCACTCAACTACTCTGCATTTCCCTGAAGGCTCTCATTTAACTTCTATTAATGTTGAGCATGTAAGTGAAGTGCTTTTAACAATATAGGTGATGAAGGTTGTGGACTCAGTTCCCATAGGTGTTGAATACATCTCATTTGTAAGTACAAAACAGGCAACTTCATTCTGAGCTAAAGTAAAGCAAAACTCGCTGAGCTTATTGCAGAAACATGCCAGTATAGTATTTCTGGAAAGAAGTTATGTCTTGATAGTAAAGATAATTGTATACACTGTTTTGGTAATCACCTTTCTTCAAATATTCTCTCTGTAGCAGAGATGAAAATTCAAATCAGGTATTATTATGTTTGCCATTTGGGCTGTCTGACAGTCTTTTGAATAGCAATTTGTTTGACAGAGTGTTCGGTTCTAACAGTTGAATGTACCATGAGCAAGTTGGGGATGGGAATGTATTTGTGTTTGCAGGTCAGGGCTAGAATAAGAGCTAGTTAATGCATAATTTCATAATCCTACCCATAACACATGCACCAGATATTTTCTCACCTTTCAGCAAATATGTACTAGAATATACCTGAATTATGTCACGAGAGGAATCTAGCATGCTAGTTCCACAGAATTTCAGGTCTCAGTAGTTTAAATTAAGAAACACAGCTTAAGTGTATGTGCAGAATGTATTGAAATTGATGAAATCTGGGAAATAGGTGACAAATAATATACTACTCATATGGGACACTGGATGCAAAGTAGATAGCTTCTGGAAAAACAAAGAATTCAAAGGAAAGTAAGGAACAAAATTTGTGCCAAACCTTGAATTGACTTGTACCAGGCAGAGATGTTTGCCAAAGTGCTTGGTTTTCCACTAAAATCAGTAAGTTACCTCAAACAAGAAACAGAACAGAAGTTTTATATCAAGATAAAGGGACAAGGAGTTTACATTTTTATGCAATATAACATGCAGAATTGTGCAGTCTACAATTCCTCCATACACATCTCCAGGGAACTCAAATGCCTGCCATCTATATTGTGATGGTGTGAGGTATTGCCAGCTATGCCAGAAGAAGTAGGGTAGTAAATGTTTAACATATATCAGCATAGCTAGCTGGAGTTTTGTAAATGATTATATGTCATGTGTATGTCTAACTGACTTGTACAGGTGCTTGTGTTGAAAATGCATTTGTAAAGCTGTTAGTGTTAAAAGTGTACCAACAGTGGGTCCCAGTGGACAGAAAAGAAATGCACCTGTATGTCAGACAGTTTGTAACTGTTGAAATTAATATATTGTAACAGAGGATACTGGAAGAGAAGAGGTTAATCTCAGTCCAGCTAACTTTGAAAAATAGTCTGAAATTAAATTACCTGGTTTAGGCCATAAAGATTGTATCTTACAGTTCTGACTGCAGGCAGAGACAAAATATCTGGGAGAAGCCTGTCTTAGTAGCTCTGTAAAAAGAGTGGAAGCATTAAAATTGTTTTAAAGCTTCCAGATGCTGTAACACATCTTGGCAAAGCTCTATGTGTGTGTATTATGACACATATGTGCTAGGTTTTGGTTCAGTTTCTAGTAAACGGGTAGTGTGGGAGCCAGAGTCAGATGACCAGATGTGATGCCATGCTATAGCCAGCACTGAAATGATATTAGATATTAGTGAGAGATGTCACTCAGCTCCCAGCACTCTGTGAAACCTGACAAAGAAGGACCACTCACCAATTTCATCTTGCATTTCTCTAGTAAGTACCAGTGAATAGTAATTCTTTAGATCAGTCAGGAAAATATTGTGAGATTAGTTAAGTACTCTTTTTCTGTATCTGTGTGAATCTATCTGTCTGTGTTATTTTTAATATTTCCGGTGACTGATTTGTGTTTATTGTAAATAGTATTTTCATGTTCTTTGATTATTTATTATTAAATATATTTAAACTTTTCTTTGTGGCTGGTCTTTCCAAGAATATTTAACCTTTGAGAGTACTTACAGTATATTTATTTGGTGACACTATGGTACCTCCTGAAAATTTTGCTGCATTGGTCAAACATTACCATTTGTATTAGTATTACTTCTATTCAGTATAATTAGGTACCCTTGTAACAGCCTTAGAGTAGCTGGCAATGGAGTGTTCTGGTGGCAGTATCTACCTTATAGTCTGGGCAGAGGGAACATAGCTGGTAAATCTGTGCCAGCCTTTTCCAGATGTGTGTGTGTGTGTGTGTGTGTGTGTGTGTGTGTGTGTGTGTGTGTGTGTGTGTGTGTGTGTGTGTGTGTGTGTGTGTGTGTGTGTGTGTGTGTGTGTGTGTGTGTGTGTGTATGTGTGTGAGTGTGTGGTTGTGTGTGAAAATCAAATCTCAAAGAGTGTGCTTGTGTCAGCAACTTGGAGCAGGGGCACAGAGCACTGGTTTCATAGAGAGGCAGATGGAGGACTTGGCTTGGAACACTTGGCTGAGGACTGAATTCTATAGCTCTGTTAGTGGGGAGTCTTATTTGGGGCCTGGAGAGAGGGGGGACCCAGCCCCAGGATTGAGTGTGCTCCTTGTCTGCTCTTAAGGAAAATTGTGCTTGGTGCAAAGAGCTGCATCTGGAAAAGCTGTGTGCATCTATTTTTGTTCCAAGTAACCATCCTCACCAGTGTCAGTGGTGAGGATTGAGGCTCCTTGATTACTGGCCCAGTGGAGGGACGTCACACATATATCATGAAACATCCTTATACAAATACACTAAAAAAACACAATATAGCTAAAAATGCATCTGTCTCCCTTGGGCTTCAGGCGTCTGGGAAAGGCTCTTGCTTCCCCCATAGTGCCTTTAGTTAGGCAATGCCATGAGGTCAAAACTACCAACATGCAGAGGCACCAGAAGCTGTTGAAGACTGGGGGGACAGAGAGTGAGATGGGCACTTAGTGATCTAAATAGGGCAATTTTTTAAAACTATTTACTACCACAACATAGGTTCACCTGGAGGACATTTTAAGCTTAACCATTTTCCCTTCTGGTGCTTGAATTAACTTTTCCTGATTGGTTTTACCTATCCCATGGCTGATAATTGTTTACCTATCCCATGGCTGATAATTGTGTATTAGCCCTAGTGAGAATAAATGTGATCATACTATAGATAATTTGAGGGGACCCATATAAGGGATGCAGCATTTAGGAACTGCCTGTATCCATTAGTGCCATGAGGGGAAATCCTGGAGTACATTTTCTATTGCCCATCCTTAGATCCAAGTTGCATTTGAATATGGACAGGGATGAGCTTTGTTTTATTTGAATGTATACTCTGTTCTGCAACAGTGGTAGCCTCTGTGATATATATCCATCTCCACAACATTCAGTTTAGATACCCGAACTGAGTATTTTGTATGCCATTTGACTTGCTGATGTTTAGTAGGTCCATCTGTATTAGATCTTAGGATGCCTTGTATACCAGACACATCACCTCTAAGCACTCTATAGGATACTGAATATAGTGATAAATTTTTGAGGTGGTCCATGCAAGACGTATTGTTTAGGACTTGTATCCTTTTGGCAAGATATCTCTGTCGGTATTCCAATTGTTGTATGGGTCTGGACAGATACATGCCAAAGTGGACATTATACAAAATGATTGACCTAATGAGGGCTTTGTAAAGGGGGAGACAATAACATCTCCAGATCTAGTCACAATCCATTTGTTTATAAGCTGTGCAATATAGAAAAGACTTTCTTATGACTCTGGGCACATGTTGGTGAAAAGTTAGGTCACTGTACACACAAGGTCCTAAATGCCAAACAACTGGGTCAGTTCTCCGGAGCATTGTCAATTTGGCAGTTCCCTGGGTTAGATGACTTCCCAAAGGATGTGATAATGTATTTCATCGAGATTTGTTTCAATTCATGATTCTGGCACCAGTTATTGTTTGGGAGAATCCTTTCTGCATGATGGTTAAGTAATTTGGGGATTCAATAACTGCTCCTATTTTGCAGTCATCTGAAACTTAGTCAGCCAAAGCTCTTTGATATTTCTTTTTACTTTTGAGATGTATACGCCAAACAAAAAAAAGTCTCAGCACCGAACCCTGGGAGACTCCATTGGTGTCTGGTCTCTTCCCCTGTTTTGATCTCCTGCATCCTGTGAGCAAGCATACAAGTTTGTGTTCTTTGATTTACCTTTCTGGTTGTATTAACCTGATTGTATTAAATTATATTCCTTGTATAATACAGCACCACTTGCTAGAATATGCTATAATTTTGTAGTTTGGAACAGTCTTCTAGTAACCAATGAAACAAAATGTATGAACCAACAATGAAAAAAACTACCCATTTCAGAAAATTCCAACCATAAAAGGCCACTTAAACTTCTGTCATTACAATCCACCAGTATCAGTAAATATGCAAAATCTCTGCAGACGTTCCACATTGAAGGGATCTGTAACTAATGAAGAGGTTGCTGCTAGCAAACACTTTTATATTTCATTGTTTCATTTACAAATAAAGTGCCTGTTGCCCTTAAAGAACAGATTGCCTATGCTACATTAAAAAAAGGATAAGCTAGTAATTTTGCAATGGGTAATGGATGGCAAACTGATGATAGGTTCATAGTTACTAGGTAACTCCTCCAAAGGATGATGTTCATATGACTGCAGCATCCAGTCCCTTTAAAGTACAACACAGTACAGTATAAGCAATCCATCTGCATACTGTGGGAGTAGCACCCACAGCCTTCTGCACTAAACGCAAGTATACTACCTGTTATGCTACTAACAATGCAAACAATGTAGCATAAGTAGCACTAAACTTTTCTTTTCCTAAAGCTCTCAGCTCACTGTAAAATCCACTCAACACTCAACTAAATTTCTTAACTTCATAACACACAAGAGACCTGGAAAAAGTCAAAACTTCTATGCACGGGGGACAAAGGCCCCAAACCAGGGACACATTTTAATATTGTTTGTATAATCTTAGAAAGTTGCTAAAATAAAGTGTTTTGTGTTACCATATGTTTCCTGAAAGATAGAAAGACTGAAACCTAAAGGTCTATCATTATTTAGTGAAATCAGTTCTCACTGGTTTGTCAGAAAACCACAAATTTTAAGAGGAACAGACCAAAAGTATGAGCAAATATTCTGTGAAAAGCTGGATGGTTGACAGCTATGAACTCATCTCCCTGAATCACAAGTGGTGGTATGGGTAGAGAATTCAGGCTCTTGTTTGAGCCTGAGTAACACACACACACACACACACACACACACACACACACACACACACACACACGCACACGCACACTCACATATGCACACATGTGCGCACACACACACACAGGGAAGCAGCATAATTCCTGCAAATAAAAGGTAACTCTCCTTACTGGCATGACTCTAGCTCTGGCAGTACCAATGGGACAGCTGCAGCATAACTCCTGTAACACAGAGCAATAAGAGAACAAGAACAGATAGTTTAGTTAGTTTAACTTCTACACACGAATCCACGTTAGCATGAAAACCACTTCATTATTTTTTCCCGACTGGTCTTGCAGCTGCAAAAGTGGGGGGATCTCCCTCCCGCTGGCTCTATGGTTACGGCGCTCACACCAAAATGCAAATGAAAGGTCATGCTGCTAAATGCTAGGAATCTAAACATGAAACTGCACTCATTGCAAGCATTCTTAACCCTGGAAGATGTTGACATTTGTGCAGTCACAGAAACCTGGTTCAAAGCTATGGAGAGCACCACAGCCATACCAAGTTATATGTCCTATCATACATTCAGACCCCAGACCATGGGCAGCAAAGCAAAAGGAGGTGGAGTTGCACTATATATTAAAGATATACACACCTCCAGGCTGGTCAAACAATATGATGCACAGGAGACACTTCAGCTGCAGTTAACCATTGACAAGACCCCTATTCAAATCATAGCTAGCTACAGGCCCCCAACTTTGACTCAAGATGCCCACTCCACCTATCTGGACCTCTTCAAATCTATCAAGATTCAACCCTTTACCCTAATCCTGGGCAAATTTAACTATTCAACCATGGATTTGAAGAATTTCTCATGACAAAACACAAATATCAAGAGATTCCATGATTTCGTCAATGCATATGCCTTGGACCAGTTGATCGACACCCCGACAAAAGGTGATAATATGTTGGACTTGGCATTAGCCAACATGAGTAACCACTGCAGCATCCCTTCAGTGTCATCCTTCCTGGTAAGAGCCAACCACAAAGCAGTCATTTTCAAAGTTACCATCTCCCCAACCCCCCCCAGCTAGGGTCAAACAAAAAAATCTTCTCCAAAGCTGATTACAACCTCTTTAGGGAAGGTATAAACAGTTTTACAGCCCGATCCCCCCTCCACAGGAACTGGCACATATGTCCAAACCCACACAAAAGTACTATACAAGCATTTATATAACTTTATGGAATTAGGAATACCCGACAGGACAAAATCCTCCTCCTCAAGAAAGAGTAAACCTGTCTGGTGAACATCTGCAATAAGAAAACTCTATAATAAAATGAAAAAAATTGCTGTCCAGGACAAAGAAGCAGCAGGTGCCTAATTGGAAGCAATCTCTCCTTAGCCTGAACAAGAAAATAAGAGCACTATTGAAATCCTGCAAAGCAAACTTCGAGTCCAAACTGGCCACATCTACTAAAGACAATCATAAGACCTTCTTCACATATGTCCGCAATCTCAAAGAAAGCACTCAGATCTGCTCAGAACTGGTTGTCAAGGACACCATATACACAAATGTCTTAGCTATAGCCAACCTGCTGTCAGACAGATTCAGTGAAAACTTCTTCCCTCTGTCCCCCATCAGTAAATCAGGATATCCACAGCACCTGCCCCCCTCCCCTTATCTCTAGGGAACAAGTCAGCACTGCCCTCTCAAAGGCAAAAAAATACAGCCTCCATGGGACCCGATAACGTCCAAAGCTGCATTCTACATAAACACAGGGAAGAACTTGCAGCACCATTAGGCACCTTATTCAACCAAAGCCTGAGTACCAGCTTCATCCCAGCCAAGTGGAGGACAGCCACTATCCTCCCTTTGCACAAAGAGGGACCATCCACTGATCCAGGAAATTATAGACCCATCAGTCTAACTGGCCTGATCCACAAGGCCAGGAAATGGATTATTATGGACCTCATTACAAGGACATAGTCAACCTCCAAATACTCGATCCCACACAGTTTGATTTTGTCACAAAGAGGTCGTGTCTGTTAAATTTGGTCGACTTCTTTGAGACAGTCATCAAAGCCATGGACGAGGGGAACACTGTGCACACCACCTAACTTCACCTGGCCAAAGCCTTTGATACTATTCCCCACTCAGGTATAATAGCTAAATTCTCTCGACTAAGTATCAATCCATATGTTACCAGATGGATAGCAAACTGGCTCACTGATAGAAACCAGCTAATCAAAATAGGGGAAGCCACCTCAAGCAGTAGGCCCGTAATGAGCGGTGTATCCCACGGATTGGTCTCGGGTCCTTTGTTGTTTGGGATATACTTTTCTGGGGTGCAGGCCAAAACTGGTGGACTATGGCTGACCAAGTTTGCAGATGATGGCAAGCTGGATGCTGTCATCAATTCCCCTAGTGATGTGGACATCCTCCAAGAGGGTCTCACCCAAACAAATGACTAGTGCCAGAAACATGGCTTCAAACTGAATGCCAAAAAATACATCATCATCCCCTTTGGGTAAAGTGACATCCCCACAAATTATCACACTAATAACAAGGTCCTAAGCACACAATCAGTCATGAGGGACTTGGAGCACCCAGGTTGATAGCAAACTGACTTTTGACCACCATGTTGCTTCCATTGTATGGAAAGTTTTCTAAGTGGCCCACCTCATTAGCAAAGGTATCTCCTCCAGGGACAAGAAGGTCATAACATCCCTGGATTCTTCCCTTATAAGACCCATTATTGAGTACAATGCCCATTTCAGCATGTACCTCACAAAGAACATGCAGCAGATGGAGAGACCACACAGGTTCTTCACCAGGAGACTCCAGGGCCTCAAACATCTACCCTACATGGATAGGCTAAAAGTCCTGTCCCTCTACTTAGTCTCATACAGACTCCTCAGAGATGACCTCTGTTTGGTATACAAAGCAGCCACAGACCCCACCTTGATGGGACTGCTGCATATACCCAAGTCAAGCTCCACTCGAGTAATCCAGACGCGTGACCTCAACTTGGTCTATGACATCAATAGGACTTGGTGTGCCAGATTTGTGTCCCAGAAACTCCCCTTCTGTGGAATAGGCTCCCTCTCTACATCAAGGAGAGTACCTCATTAACCCTTTTAACCGCAAGCTGGATAACTGGATGGGAAACAGGAAATACACCCCTGGGATTCCACCTGTATCCCTGCTGGACAGGGTCATCAGGTGCTGACCTGTCAGAACATGGGCTAAATTCTTGGCTAGGCTTATAAGGACCTCAGGACCAATAGCCTAGTAACATTCTATGATCCTATGATAAAAACAGTCAAACAGGTACCAATCACCTGAAAGGGATGATCTGGGAGAGTAAACCATGTACATATATATATATGTTTATGATGTTTACATAAACATTTTAAAAATAAAATACAAGAGAATAACAAGAAAATGGGGAAATAAGCATCTGAATAAGCATAAGTACTTAAGGGAGAGCCTTTGAACAAACCCACCCATTTTCAGAAAGGGGATGAAATAAATATGCAAATTATAAACAAGCAGACAGACAGACCAACAACAGGTAGAGAACATTTAAATATTTAAAGCAGAAGCAATGTGAATGTGAAATACAACATCATACCACAAATCTATCCCAATATCAAAAGAATTCATTTTATAGACTGGATTGTAATGAAAATAAAATGCAAACAAAACCAAAATAACTAAATAAATCACTGGGTTATTTTTTTCTAGGAAGACTGCTGTAGAAACACTGTTCTTGGTCTGTTTGGTTGTGTGCGAAGAAACAGGGCTGCCTGATGGGGAATGAGGAGGAAATGCTACCTTGAATTAAAGCAGCAAGTCAAGGAACTCTGTTTATTCTAACAGATTTATTTCGATGTTTTTATGCCAAAGAAAAATAATTCATATTTTTAAGTTGTGTTAAGGATACTTGGGAACTTTAATACAATAAGCCTTCTATGGAATGAATATTTCGAGATCAATAATGAGTTTATTTGGCAGAGAATTAAATCTACATTTTGTTAAAGTGAATCAGTCTGTGTCCTCCTAAATATGAGCTTAAATGATTTGAAGAAGATTCAAAGTTAAAAAAAAAAAAAAAGCTTACATGACACTGGAAGTTATTATGTTTTAAAACATCTGACGCCATTTTAGTAACTAAAGCTGTGAAGATGGCCCCATCTGTTAGAATCGGATTACAACATAACATTCTTAACTTTATTGAAAAGACTTTTTATGACTTGACAATATCCATGTGATTTGAAGGATAATCTGACTAGTGACTTCTCTACCTGGCAGTACACTATTTACATGTATCATTTTGGTACAAACAATGGAAAGAGTTTATGAAATGGCAATTAATGCAGAGGGTTAAGGCAATTAGTTGTTAGAAGTTGTTTCCTGAAGTCAAGGGTTCAGTTCACTCATCCTCCACTTGCATTCTCTGATCAAGCCATTTAACCAACCAATGCCCTCTGGCAAATGGACTTTGCTTTTCAATAATTCACTGTGTTGTATTTCTTGTACATGCCTATAAACCCACGATAGGTAAATGTGAAATATGCAGCTGTAAAAAAATTATACCTTAAACCTACAGGAAGAAAAAATTCAGAGCCTTCAATTCAAGCCCCAGAATTGTTTCAGGAGACATATGTCAATCTACTAGAAATTTGTAACTAGTAGATCAATACCAATGTGTGAATCCATGAAGAAGCTATTTAGTAAATGGTAATGAACAATTTCTTCTAATCTTATCCATGACAGTTCAGCTGTGAGTCAGATAGCATCAACACAATCTGGAGCAGATATTATAACTTTGGCAGACGACTTCTGTCAATAAAAATGCCCAGTGCCTCCCTATAACTGACGGAGTACTTTGATGTACACCTCCAGTCTCAAACTGAGCCAGGTATGCACCTCTACCAGTAACCACTACCTTGTAACCGTAGAGGAAGAGGGACTCTGTCTTACTACCTTATCCGGTTTAAGTCTTCACTCAAAGCCAGAGACTTATTCTGGAAATTGAACTAGAAGACAAAAGATCAAAGCTATTCTGGACAGCACATTTGATTGTTCATTGGTACAAAAGTATTAGGACTTGAAGTTAAAGTCAGAAATGAGGTAATAACTATTGTCATTGCATTTATTCATAATGATGTTAGAGGACATTTAGTGATTACAGATATAAAGTAAGAAGCACTTACTTTGTCAGGGGATCATACACTTCCACTCAGGGGATGTTATCATGGATTTCCCAGTCATGTTTAACTAAATGACACAATATATTCCACTACTGTTACAAAGTCCAGAGTAGAGTATTGAATGAATCCAATTCACATTTTATGATAGATTAATGACATAACATATTCTTACAGTACTGACAGATAAAGTTACAGAGCATCAACACCATTTGCTGTTATGAGCTAATTACTGAATAAAAAAGTAAACTTATCCAGTAAACAAGAAGAAGAGGTGTTCCATTTCATGGCAAATTACCTTCATAGAAAGATATTTTTAGAAAAAGCATGTAACATTTGGCAAAGGTCTAAAAAGTTCAAAAGGGTAACTAAAATGTTTACCTGAAGTTACGTTCAAATTTGGTGTGGCTTGAAATAATAAAATATATGAATGTTTATTGCCAAACATGTGAGCTGTCAGGTAACTTCATCCTATCAATTAATATAAAAAAAAAACATGAATATATTTTTGCCAAGATTTGTATGAATATTATGAAGCTGTTACCAAGAAAAAAAAATGACATTTTTCTTCTGAATACCTTTTGCCTAATCATGTTACACTCAAAGGCACCCCTCCATAATACTCAACCCATGCATTCTCCATCAATATCAACATAACCACTGTCTCAGGTGCTTTGGTCATCAACAAATCCATTAACCTTCATTGCAACACATTGCTGCCTGAATGTCTTAACAGTCCCCATTTACAGACTGTCCTGACAACCTGAGGTATAAATTGATTTGCCCCTGCAGCACAAAATGGCTTACTATTACCCTACTGCTGCCACACCCTTTGTCACCCCAAGTGTCAGCAAAGAAGAACTCATTTATATAAATAACTGAGCATTTCTGTTAAGCACTACCCCAAACATCAGGGGGCTGAAGGGAACACCTGTACCATTGCAGGTATATGCTATGCCTTTCTCATATGTATACATATTACCACACACATATTAATGAAGTTTACCATCTCCAGCTTGGCATTGCCAACATTATGCCCTCAGTCCTTAATGCTACTGGTGCTTCACAAACCTTTCTTTACATAATGGAAATTTACCAACCACAAGCTATTGTTAGCCTCAGGATGAGTGAGCAAACAGTGGTCACATAATCATAACCTTCTTTCCTGGCTCTTCCAGCTACTCAAGCTCAGGTTGAGGGCTTTGTCCCTTCATCTAGCCTCTGAACTAGACCAAAATAAAAGTGTGTATACAATACACTGTTATACTGTGAGATTATGCGTTCAAACTTCCTAAATGTATTACCTTCTGTACCATAACCACAAACATGTAGTTTCTCAGACTATGCTAATTTTTAATTGGGGAGGAGAGGGCACTATCTTAACTCATTATAACTGATTGGGGATTCTAAGGGGACAGCATCCATCCTTCAAAACTAATAATTTCCATTGGTGGTACTCTTCTATAAAGACATCACCATATCATTCTCCAGACCAATGGGCTTACTGAACGGTTTAACAAGACTGTTAAGGCATTATTAAAGAATAATGAGATAATGAAATGGAAAAATGGAATAAACTACTAAAACTCTTACTTTTTTGACTGTTGAGACAGTTTTCATGTATCTGCAGCCTTCAGCCATTTCAAACATATTCACAAAAGATCTCCATGGGTTTGATAGGTATCATAAGGAATTATAGGTGAGAAAGTGAGGTGCTTATGAGTCAAGTATGGTGACAACTGATAGATAAGAGTCAACATGCCAGCAGTTAGCAGTTCCATCAGCCAATCACGCTCATCATGGACAGAAATTACAATATAACCAGCAGAATGTATTTGCAAATTGTAGAACCAGCATGTAAAGGAGTGGTGTTACCCATCTCTTGTTCTAAAAGGTTACTGAATATGCGTAAGGTACATTTCCAGTGAAAAGAGCTCTATGATTAGCATATTAGTGTTAAAACAGGTATTAAGTTAAAGCATGAAAGATAACATAGATTTGCTAAAAATATAAAAAAAATAAGACTTATCTGAAAACAAAACAAAACAAATAAAAACAAAAACATAGTCCATACCAGAAAACCGAGGAAGTCTTGAACTGGTTTCACTGTAAGGTTTTCACCCAGTTAAAATTAGCATCCTACATTAAATATCAAATCATCATTGACAGGGTCATTTGTGGTTACACTTACATATAGAAAGAACAATCGTGTAAGTAAAACTTGCCATAACAGAGGATATTCAGATGATCACTGCTGCAGTAGACTTAGCTATATAGATTATACCTTGCCAAGGATATAACACCTGACCAGCTTTCAAGACTTCAGGGCACCTTCCATGTGCCCAAACTGTCAAGCAGCTTGAGCTGAGCTGACTAAAAGGCATGTTTTGGCACAAATCCCTTCAGATGTTTCCTGCTAGTAGAGAGAAAGGGAGAGTGAACTCTGAAAGGACAATGCCAAGTACAACAAAAAATAAATGTCCACACCCTGGCATAAAAAAACACACAAAAAAGGGGGGGGTAGAGGGAGGGAGCAGCTACTGCAACAGTTATCATTCAAATATCTACTCATATGGTAAGCTTTATTTATACAACTATACTATGTTCACCATATTGATCACTGCTGCAGTCGCCTTATCTATGCAGGTAGATTATCTTACCAAACTACATTTGAGATGTGGAAGGAAAAGATCCCAGGAGTTCCTGGAAAATGCTCCTAGCAAAACTTGATCTTGAACTAAAGAAGGAATCAAACTTGCAGTGCTTTGTAAAATACATACAGAGGACCAAGTAGCAGTTTACAGAATACATCTAAAATTCAAGCCTTTCAAAAAAGCCATAGATGAAGCCAAGGCTGTGGTAGATTGGGCCTTGACCCTGCCTTGAATAGTCTGGTTATGGTTAGTATAAAATAAGATAATAGCCTTTGACATCTCTTTAGAACTAGTCTGCTCAGACACAGGCTACCCTTACTTCTTACCTTCACAAGAAATGAACAATTGATCCAAAAACCTGAAAGGTTTAGTTCTGTCAAGATAATACCGGAGTTGTATGTGGACATCCAAGGTATGGAGTATCCGTTCTCCCTCATTTTTAGATTCAGGAAAGAAAATGGGGAGATGGATTGTTTGGCTTAAAGTAAACTCAGACATAACAGAAGGACTGCTGGTTAAAGAAACAATGTGTGCATGGAAAATGAGTGGTTGACTTGCCATAAGAGCTTACAACTCAGATAGCCTTCTTGCAGAGGTCAGAGCAAGCAGATAAATTGTTTTCCATTATAAGAACCTCAAGTCAGCCAGATTAGCTAGGTTAAATGGAGCAAGTGTTAGCTTCTCTAACACATAATTTAAGATCCCAAGGAGCTGCCACCATTTTTTGGAAGCCTCTTATGCAAAATCCCTTTTAAAAACATTTTGAATGAGACTGCATTGAAACAGTATCCATGGGCAGATATGGTGAAATGGTCAACAAATGAACCTTCATAGAGGGATAAGAAAGGCCAAAGGATAGTAACTCACACAAATATTGTAGAACTAGAGAGCAACTAGCCCAGAAAGAGTGCTGGCTATGTTGTTTGTGTCAACCAGAAACCTGTTTCCATTTGCTAATATTTGATTTTCTAATAACAGGCTTTCTTGTTTCCATTAGTACCTGCTGCACATCCTCAGTAAGCAGGTGCCTAAAAGGAATTAAGACCTTATCATCCAGGAGTCAATTGAAGTTGATTGATGCCAGGGTGCATCAAATACCCCTGTTCTTGAGTGAAAAGATACAGTCTGTGAGGAAGCTTGTGGTAATTGTACCTAGTCATTTCCAAAAGCAGGAAGAAGCACAGTTGCCTGAGCCAGAAGATAGTTACCACAATGATCGTGGACGATTCCTTCTGAATCTTTAGAAGTACACTGGATATTAGTGGAAAGGCCAGAAAAGCATGCAGAAATGTCCCTGTCCAAGGAAGAGAAACATGCATTGGTCTTCCAGGCCTTCTTGAATGAAGTCCTGGAACAGAATCTTACCAGATGATTGTTCAGAGAGGAGAGAAAAAGGTCTACTTAAGTAACTCTTCCACAGATAGCTCAAATATTGGACAACTTCCTGATCTAGTTTTTATTTGGGAGGGTATTCCCTGGTCATGCTCAGCTTGTCTACAATACAACTTTGCTTTGACAGAATGTAGGATACCTACAGAGTGAAATTCTACTGTGAAGCTATATCCCAAGCTAACATGGCTAGTCTGCAGAGGGGATACAATGTGGTTCCTCCTTGCTTGTTCATGTACTGCATGCTTGTGGTGTTGTCTACTACTTGAAGATGTCCCAGGGATGGTTCAGACATGGTCCAGAGAGTTTTGTGCCTTGATCAGGGAAAGCATCTCCTTGATATTTATGTGTTTGCATCCTGTCTTTGGTATCCAACACTCCCTACAAATTTATCCCTCCTAAAACTGCTTCCCAAACAAAGTCCAAAGCATCTGTGGTGACTGACTAATTTAGAGAAGTGAAGGAGAAGGAGAGACCTGGGTTTAAATATATCCAGTGTCTCCAGCAAAAGATTTATTTTTGACAAACCCCAGCACTGGGATTTGAAAAGATAAAGGGTGTCGAAGCTGGGCCCAAACTGATATCAGATACCTCTGTATCTTTCTCATGTAGAGTCTTGCCAGGGGTATCATTAAAATTATAGATGCCATGAGACCCAAAATTCTCATGTATTTCCTCACAGTGACTGAGATCTGAGTGGAAAACTTTAGAAACAGATCTAAATAAAGATCTATTTTTGTAGAAACACAGCTATGCACAATTCAATTAAACCAGGTGCAACAAACAGCCAAAAAATGTATAAACACAGTCCACAAAAGCATTACACTAGGAACAATACAGGCAGGTAAAATCTGTTGCAATTTATTTCACAAATAAACAAGGATAAGCGCATTCGCAGAAAATAAAAACTCTGCTACATCAGATCCACCATATTCAAAACAGAAGCAGCTTAAAGACTACATACCCCATCAATCATGAGTCAAATTAACTCACACACCTTTTTTCTTTTAAAGGTACAAATACATACAACCAAAAACATATAAAAAGCATTCATATATAACAAAAACATTTAAAACATTTAAAAAGCATTCATATATAACAAAAACATTTAAAATAGTCACCTAAACAACCTGCATGCTTTCAATACGGGTTTGAAAGGGACATTCTCATTTAGTCCCAACCCTTTATGTGCTTGCATCCTAACAATCCACTCAAGTTCCACAGTCTCTGTATGATTGCTGATGTCACCCATTCTCAGAGTTTCAAAGAGTCTATCAATAACTCTAAACCTGAACTTATGCTGTGCTCCCTTCTCCACTACATGTTTTGCTAGAGCATTTGACATGTACTTAATATTAGCACACTGTGTCACGTGCTATTCATTCTATGTGGGGAAGAGCAAACAGAAGTTTAAGGAGCATATAAGGGAACACCTTTATGCCATTAATATTAAGTACATGTTGGGACTAAATGAGAATGTCCCTCTCAAATCCATATTGAAAGCATGCAGGTTGTTTAGGTGAATATTTTAAGTGTTTTTGTTATATATGAATGCTTTTTAATAATATGTTTTGGTTGTATGTATTTGTACCTTTAAAAGAAAAAGGGTGTTTGAGTTAATTTGACTCATGATTGGTGGGGTATGTAGTATTTAAGCTGCTTCTGTGTTGAATATGGTGGATCTGATGCAGAGTTTTTATTTTCGGTGGAAGCACTTATTCTTGTTTATTTGTGGAATAAATTGCAACAGATTTACCTGCCTGTGTCATTCCAAGTGCAAAGCTTTTGTGGACTTTGTTTAAAGGTCTATTTTTCCGTTGAAGAAAAACTCTTTGAAAGGAGATGTCTAGTTGACATTCCAGGAACACAATCCTTTATGAAGGAGTCAAGAAATACTTTTGAATGTTATCCCAGTTTCTGTAAAACCCAAGAGAGGGATTCCTGACACATTGAGAAAGACTCTGCAAAGATAAGCCGTTTCTCTAAATATGGAAAAATGAGGATGCCATGTAGTCTGCAATGAGCTATAACTAGAGCTAGATACTTTGTGAATGCAGTATGATGCAGTGGACAGCCCAAACGGTAAAACAGAGAACTGATAATTTGATCCAAATGCATCAAACCTTAAGAAATGTCTGAAGTCTGAATGAATAGGGATGAGATGATAAGCATCTTATAAGTCTAGTTTTGCCAGAAATTTTTAAAGAGAAAGAAGAGGTAAAAGGATGTGAAGTGACATCAATTTGAATTTGGGCAGTACAGAACACAAGTTTAGTAAAGAAATATCCAGAACTGATTACCAAGAATTTTATTTCTTTGGCACCCTTGAATAAAAATCCAACTCCACCTGGAAGGAGGAACTGATTCTATCACTCCTTTGGACATGTGATCAATAACCAATGGAAACAAAAGAGTCTGATATGGAGGTTGAGGAATGACCTCCTAGAAGGAGGAATTTCCTCCCACTGCCATCTATAACCCTGAATGATTTTCAGAGCCCACTTGTCTGAGGACCAGCATGGGAGGGGTTCACAAGGTCACCTGAATAGTCCTTCAGGCTTGTTGGACTGCCTTTGGTTATGGGACGTTCGAAACTTCTTTCTGAAACATCCTTGCCATTTTTTCTGAAATGTCTATTTACCTGTATTTTATTCTGTTTTTTTTTTTTTTTTTTTTGCCAAAATTAGATGATTCAATAAAAGAATTCCTTGGAAAAATTTGGAAAATATGGCTAAAATGTCTTTCAGATTCCCTGGACAACTTGCCCCTTTCATCACACTTTTGTTCTCCTAGGTAGCAGAGAGGCCAAACACTAATCACATGATACTACTGCTGCTTCTCAAGACAGTAATGTCAGTACTCACAGAGAACAATCAAAGCACATTTCAAAGAGACCATGTCAATGGTTATCTACACCTAGGAGAGCCTCATATTCCAGGTCACAGTCACATATCAGTGTCAGGTCAGTGATAGGAGAATCACCTTCCACTAGCAGATCACACCATTGGACTAACTCACCTTACGGTTCTCATGGTAGCCCATCCTACAATTCAGTTGTAGCACCACCAGACCTATCAGTATGAGATGTTTAGGACTCATTTAATCTGTAACTACTGTGGATTGCATTTGTTTACAAATCTTTCTGTTTAGCTGGAATAGGTGTTCTTAGGGATGGGAGTGGTAGTATATATATATATATATATATATATATATATATATATATATTCATTTATTCACCACAATGTGAACTTGAATCAGTAACAGGACCTTCTGTTTGATTGGAATGGAATTGCAGGAGGGAAATCTGTGTACAGCTACTAAGTAAATGAATGAACATTAGAAAAACAAATAATAATACATGAATTAACATTCCTTATAGTGGAAATCACATAAAACATTGCAGCATTAATGAGCAAACATTTTCAGGCCCAATACATCATAAGGAAATTTCACCTTAAAATAAGCATCCTGTCATGTAAACTTAACTTCTGCCACTATACCCTCCTCACTGTACAAATGATGACAGTTTCTGATGTTAGAGGGTTTTTTTTTTTGCATGACACTAAATAACAGTCCAATGTGCAGTACAAGAGAATACAATAAACAGAATGGCATTTATAACTTAATATTTCATTGTTGCCAATATTGCTTTCTATTGCATAGTGAACAAGTAATTTAAACAAGTGTTATTCAGTACAGCAAGGAAAAACTGTTGATTTATTTATTGATTTGATGTCTTTCAGCATTACTGAACAAGACTCAGTGAATTGTCAGGCAAATGTGTAATAATACAAAACTACTTTAAGAATGAATGAGCATATCAGATGAACAGTGGCAGCAAACCATGCACACACAACATAGCCCACAAATATCACTGCATACAAAATATTATACTTGTGTTTTTTGCAAAAAAGGAAACATTAACCTGAATGTCCTCATCCATATTTCTAGACTAGATATTGCCTCTTAATTGCGCAGCTGTATGCCCTGCATGAACCTGCCGCGTGGGGTCTCTTACTAATGCTGGAGGCTGGTAATCATTATTCAAAGTGGGATTAGAACTGGGAGCTGCAGTGACTGCATGGGTCACGTCACCACCATGACAGCATGGGTGACATCACCACCAGACTGGCTTATGATCATATTCTGCAGAATGCAACAGGCAGTAAACATTCCACATGCAGTAGCTGGGTCATATTAAGGGCATTCCCAGACTCATCCAAATACATGAAACATCTCTTTGGGAGGCCAAACACCCTCTTGATGATGAAACAGGCTTGGGAAAAGGATGTGTTATATGTGTCCCCCACATCTCTGGAAGGATTTCTCACTGGAGTCATAAGCCATGGCTCCAGTGGATACCTGCCATCCCTTAAAAATAAATACATAAATAAATGCATAATACATACATACATAAATAATTAAAAGAGAGAGAGAAAGTGATGAACAAAACAGTGGAAAAATGATTACTACACAGCAATAAAGTTTAACATGAATAACTACTTAAATAAAAAAAAAATAAAATTTATATTACCAACAAGATGACCACTGGGCATTCTACCATGGACGAAGAGATGGTAGAGTGAGGTAGTGTGCCAGATATGGGAATTATGTGCACTGCCAGAATGCTGAGCAGAGATGCTGGTAATGCACGCCCATGCATCACACCCACTGCCTGGCAGTTGATGGAATGGTAGCCTTTCCTGTTGTGGTACTTTCCTGGTAATGCATGCCCATGCATCACACCTACTGCCTGGCAGTTGATGGAATGGTAAGCCTTCCTGTTGTGGTACCACTTCCACTGTGGACCATGAGGGGCCTAATTGAACATGGGTGCAATCTATCACACTGAGTACCTCAGGGAAATGTGCCAATAGGCATGCACAGACCTGGCTTGGTCCTGTGGTGACATCAGAAAATAGATGTACTGATCCATATGTGCCAAGAGTACATCCAGGAACTGCTTCGGTATCCTTGAGGCACAAGCCTGTGAGATTCCCAATGTATTCCCAGTCTCTCTCTGGAAGGTCTCCACAGCAAGTATAGTGAGGGCTATATACACTTTGGTGTCCACAGGAATAGGAAGTTCACATATTCCTCCAGTGCCTCTAAGGGTGGGGGGGTCAAACAAGCCCATGTCCTTGTCCTCTCTAAACCTATCAAGGATGTCATGATTATTAAAGTTATAATGAGCAATCCTTTGCTTATATTTTTGCCTTCTTCACAGGTGATTGCCACTGAGTGCAAGTGGTTTTGACCTGGCCAAGGCAAGCAACTCCAACCGAGAAATAGCAAAGCTCACACAAGAGATAGAATTTTCTCCAGCTGCAACTCTGATAGATTTGCCAGTGATTCCCTTTTTATAGTAAATCTGCAATTAGAGTGGAAAAATTGACTATGAATCACAAAAGGTGTTAAATAGACTCCCCCCTGGATTCACAAAGCTCCATGCAAGATTAAGGCTATTCTTGCATGGAGTAGTTCATGTCCATTTAGGATAGCAGCGCACCTTGCATATGCATGAAGATGCGCTGCTATCTAAACTAAATGGACACCAATCAGGAACGAGTGCAGGGGGCGTGTGTCAGCAGTGCTTGCACCTGAAACACGCCCCCTTCACTCTGAAAGTGCCATATGGCACTTTCTGACACAGATGAGTGTCAAACTATATAACATTAGAGCCTGGCTCTAATATTATATAGTAAATGAGTGTCTGCAGACACTGACATGTAAATAGCTAATATTTCAGTGTCTGCAGGCACTGAAATAAAAAATAAAAACCACAAACACCTAAAAAGCAGCAGCCTTCAAGTGCACACCCTCAAATGTATGCACTCTTGCCCTACATGTATGGAAGCAGTAGAGCAAGAGGAAAGGAATAAAAAATAAAAAAAAAATGTAATAATATTTTTTTTTCTTGAAATAAATCCAAAGTTTAAGAGCTGCACAGCTTGTTTGCATGGCGTTCAGCTATGCTTAGCCTGGTTGAAATCCTGAAAATGATAGATAACTGCTACTGTGATAGAAAACATCACCAAGCAGCTGTAGTGTAGTGCTACTGCCATGGTATAGCATGTGGAACATGCTCGGTTTGAATCCCCCTCTGGCAAGTTATTTAATAAACTTTTAAGGAATGTGAATGATAGATGTCAATCATATGTCTCACGTATAGCACAGTAGGGGTGGGAATACGTAAAATGTAAATGTAAAAAATAATGTATGAATTTAATGAAAAAAAAAGATTTAAGCAATGCTTTGCTAGTGTAAGCATTTCTTACCTGCTTTTAGCTCTGCTTAGCTGGTGTAAGCATTTCTATGTGGATTTGAGCACAGCTAGGCATAGTTCAGCATATTAAAACTGGACAGTCAAGAAAAAGTGTGGGAGAACTGCCATATTTAAACTGCACAGGCGGGAATACAGCCATAACCATTTAGGATTGCACACATCAGGACAAAAATGTCTGGTGTTGGAGAAGGTGTGCGCTTCCGAGCACAACATTGGGGCATCTAGGAGTGCAGGGTCACGGTTGGGCTCCTAGTTAAAAAACATGATGGCAGGCTGCTGCAGGGCCAGTACCAGGGCTCGCAGTACAAAGCGGAGGCCTGGGACCAGCTTGCACATGATTTCACCAGTGCTACTGGCATACCCAGGACTAGTGAGCAGGTACGTCATCACCATAATGACCTGAAGCAGAGGAGAGGTGCACTCTTGGACCAGTGGATCCAAGAAGCCCGAGTGCAGGATGTCGCACCTGTCTGTAAGTATGCAGTCTTATGTATCTCTAACTAAGTATGGAAAAAAGTTCAACTTGTGACTGTGCAGGTGTGATTAATGTGTGATGTCTCCCCATACAGCTGCTGCAGAGAGGTCCCAGAATGTGAAGGCTTATGCCCAGTGACTGCCCCAGCTGTGTTGGCAGTATGGTGAGTACAAACTACCCCCTACTATTAGCAGTAAGAAATCAGAATTATAGTAATGGTAGTACTACCTGTATATATAATTGTGCTGTAAAAGTCAGGAATAAATGCCTGTGTCAGGCTGCCAGTGTTACAATGGAATATTCCCAGCTGCTGTGTAATGCAGATATCAGTAGCAAACAAGGTACAATATGCAGGAGAGGAATATTAGAATATGTATGAGTGTGTCTGAGTGAGCCTGCCAAGAAAGTGCCATGTCAAGGCTACTGTAATTGTTAGAAATGAAAAGCATTCCGCTGTGTAGATCATGCAGAAATAGTAATTGTGGAGTTCTGAGTTGTATACAGATATGTATGTCAAAACTAATAAAGGTGATCCCAAACACTGGTGTGTGTCATGTCACTTGCACCTGATAAATAGAAATGTGTATATCCTGCATAATGCATTAACTGAGGTGAACTGATTTAGCACTGCTTGTCTGCATACTTTAGAATGGGCATATCAAATAACTGGAAAAAAGCAACAGTACATATTCCCATCAGAATGTGTTTTACTTGTTTGTCTGCCAGCATTATCCTGTGTTAACCTTTCAATTTCAGTCGTATGTAGCTGTGAATGTATTGAGAAATGTATAAGGTTAACAGGTGCAGACCTAAATCCTACACTGTGTACTCGGGTATCTAAATTGCAGTATGTAGTTGTAAAACAGTCAAATGTGCAATCCAGCTAATGTGCACATGTTTCACAAACAGTGACACCAATGTCTGTTGTGTATGCATAATTTGTACTGAAAATGGGAAACAAATAATGCAACGTGTCATAAAAAAGGTACTGTGCACAAAAATATCTAGATAGAAATGTCACAAACAACACATGACACCTCCCCAGTAACTCAGTCTGATAAGGACTAGGCCTGTAGTTCAATTTTGCACACAGAGCACGGTTCGACTCCAGGGACCGCTGCTAACATATCAATCGGGTTCTAAAGTTTAAACTGCAATCTGAATAGAAAAAATAATGTACTGCAACACACACATTTTCCATACAGGGCACACAGGTAAAGAAATCTGAATTGAAATACTAGTATGATGTGTGTATAACTATGAAAGGTGTGCAATTGTATTGATCAGCCCCAGTCCTTCAAATAGATGCAAGCTAGACATCCACACTCTGCAGTCTGGCCCAGACAACCCCCTCAACTGTCACGCTGTCATGGATAGTTTCCCCAGTTGCCAAGAAACTTGCACACAGAGAATGCCTCAGTAAATGTATGTGAAAGACACAATACACACTCCAGGGCCTACAACTAATATGTGAATCTGAAATATGTGTAGAAACAGCAATGTAATGTACACACAGTTCATCTGCACAGGCCCACAGGTAAAGAAATTGGTATAGAAACAGGTTTGATGTGTATAACTAAAATAAGGGTACAACTGCTCTGTTGATATCTACAGCTGTTGGTGTGCTGTAGCAGCCCCATGGCCCAGGTAGAGTGTAAGCATGGTCAGAATGTAGAGTAGTGAATAGTAGTGTACTGACAAATACACTTGATAGCAGTTGTCAAATGAATCTGTTACCTTCCCACCACTCAACTGATCCAACCATCACACTGAAACCAGCATGAGTATGTTCCTAAACAAACCTCTACTGTTGGGACCATTGTTCCATTTGGTTTATCATTGTTTAAACTGTGTGCATACTAATATTCCCTGTTGAATAATCATCTTATTGCTTGCCTGACATACCACTAACTAGAATGATGTTGCAGCCCTGAATGTCATTCCATATATGCATGGGTTCTGATTCCTATGGCACTGTTATAATTGCACTGTTTTGGGTAAATGGGAATATCCATGCATGCTATTTTGACTAATGTTGTAATGTGTCGTGCATGACTAACCAATATTCATTGTTAATTTCCACAGCATAGCACATATGGGAAGGCAGATCCCAGTGGATCTGCCTCTCCCACCCCACCTGGCCGAGGCACCGGGTCCCAGCATGTCTGGGACCCAACCCAATTCTCCCTCATCTGCTGGTCCTGCACCACCCATGGGTGCAACAGCTGCAGGGGATGGGGCTTTCCCCCCTGCAAGTGGGTGCAGTGAGGACGTTGTCACACGGGACAAGGTATGTGGCATGGTGCACAGTGTCCTCAAGATGGAGCTGGATGACCACCTTCACCAGGTGGAGGGCAGGTTGTCACAGCTAGAGTGGCAGGCAGCCCCTCCAGCCCATCCCCCAGCACAGCCACCTTCAGGGCTGTGAAGGAGTAGTGGTGACTGCCATCATGTGGGGACATCAGTGCCACTACTACCATCTGGTGGACTCATGAGCTTCAGAATCCCAACCACCCTCCCCGTCAAGGTGTTTATGCCCCCATGTGTCATACACCACCACTGTCTGCTGTCTTGTTTGTCTGCAAATGCAACCTCTCCTACCAAACCTCCCTCACCACATTTACCAATAATCCTTCCTTAACATCCCACTCTCACCTTAAAAAAAGCATCTGTCCCACAAAAAAAAAAAAAAAAAAACACACTTCCCATACATAGCTCTGTATTTCGCCACGAGACATGTACCCACCACACAATCTAACCCTACCAATCATCCATATTTTATGATGCCCACACACCTCCCTGTAGGGTGTGAGGCTCCAAATTCTAAATTACCCACATTGAAAGCAGCTGCTGCTGCCAAAGAAATGCAGAGCTATGATCCTTTCCTACACCCATCCTGCACATCCCTACTTGTTTATCCTCTTGTTTGTCTCCCTGCTTTCCCCAATTTCACCACTTTCTATCTCCCTTTTTTCTTTTCTTTATTTGAAATTAGCATGTGTTTAAGTGGCCGTAAGCAGACGTAAGCAAAGCTAAGATCACGCAAGTGTCGTTTAGCTCCAGGCAAACCTGCTTACAACTGCTTTAAAGTACCTTAATCACTCTGTCTCCATCAGCCCCTGTTCTGCCCAGCAACAAAATACGCAGCCCTCACAAGTCTCAAACCCAAGACCCTGTATACTACAGCCAAAGTGATTGACCACTAAGTCATTTCTGATGTAAATAGCTCTGATGTTTTCTAAAACATATCATCCAGCACAGTCATTCAATAGTATGGGAAATGTATTTATATATATAGATGTCTGTATGTCTGTATGTATATATGTATATATGTATATATATATATATATATATATATATATATGTATATGTATATATATATATATATATATATATATATATATATATATATATATATATATATATATATATATATATATATATATATATATATATATATATATATATATATATATATATATATATATATATATATATATATATATATATATATATATATATATATATATATATATATATATATATATATACATAGATATATATATATATAAAAGAACACAACAACTAAATATATGACCAAATGCACCATTAATGGGAGTGAGGGAGCTCAAAATAAGTACATCTTGTAATTATTGATATCCCCAACTCCACAGCTGAACAGATCTGCCTTGCAACACAATAACCAACACTTGCAAGTCTCATACCCAGGACCCTACACAACATAGCCACAACAATTTAACAGTAATCCATCTCAGCTGTACGTGTCAGGATGATATCAATAATATATCATGCCGAACAGTCAATCTACCATAAGGAATGTACAATGTGGAAGCAGTAAACATTCCAATGATACATATGCACACACACACACACACACACACACACATATATATATATATATATATATATATATATATATATATATATATATAGAGAGAGAGAGAGATGTATATACATATACATACACATATACATATATTACTACTTATAGATATGTATAATAAGATACATATTTAGAGGGTGCACAGCATATCGAACAGCCAGTATTCCTAAAGTTACCACCTGCTAAAATGGCCAGTGTTTCTCTCTTTCATACAAAAGACAATTATTGCATGAAACATATACCCACAGACAAGTCAAAGGATATGACACCATGAGAGTTGCATTACTCGGTGATTATGTATTTCATACACCTAACTGCTATATGAAATGTCATATACAACTGAAATAGTAGACAAATAAACATTTCTATGTATGCAAACCTATTTCAGTTGTATATGCCATTCCATATAGCAGTTAGGTGTATGAAATACATAATTACTGAGTAATGCAACTCTCAAGCAAAACATTTGATACAGTAATCTGAAAGCATAATGTATGTTGCTGTCCAGGCCAAGGCCTTCAAGTAGTAAAACAGTAAAGAAACACTGGCCTGGAAGATAAGACTCAGTCAAGACTAATTAATTACAGATGTAATTCAGCAGCCTCCAATTACACTTTGTACTCCCCTAGGGGGAAAATAATTAAGTTGTCACAATGAAAATGTATCTGTTACATAACAATGCTTAACTTAAAACATCACTATCACACTGACAAATAGAACTGTCTGTAAGACAGTAAACACTAGCCCACCACTGTTTCCATGGTGAAATGGATGAAAACGTACAGCCATATACCTTTATGTGTCTTACTACTGATATCCCTCACATGTTGTAACAGACTAGGTTAAAATGGTGCATACCCCTCCCTTATAGAATGACAAACAAGGGCATATAACAGTGTTACATACACTGAGCTCTGGACTGTAAAAGGTCACATATGTTTTGTCCAGCTGTAGCCCACATATATATGGACCCTACCCCACAATATGTGTGGGAGTCCATAACATCACTTAAATTATAGCAGGAATGCCAGCACTATATAACTATAGGCCACTGCTTAACAACCTCTTACTTCATGACATATGGGCAAAGCTTGTTATATAGGTGGAGGACAGAGGCTGGAACACAGGGCCATATTTGCAATATTGTTGTTATACACT
>NC_056736.1:494322500-494442500 GCF_019279795.1 Protopterus annectens | reverse complement strand
ATAACATGGCCAGATGAGGTGGGAGAGGTGGTTCTGCTGGGAACTGGCTTCCCAAACATCCTATTGTGCCACTGTTATAGAACATATTTGGGTAGTAACAGTCCACAAATTACAGGATTATGTCTACCAGCATGCATAGATATCCCCATGAACACAAAACAACAGATTTCGAGCGGTCACATAGCAAACTGAACACATCCATATATGGAAGCATAGTGGCCTTTACAATGGCATGCAGGTGACATTGTTAGCAACAGGCCACCAATGATAGTGTTTCAACATGGAACATGACTGGAAACGCATTGCACAATTTGTTGTACAATATGATATATGCCCCAACAGTAGGTGTGCTGTAAACATACCCAAGGAGTTGTGTGTTCAGATTATTGTTGCAGATATGATTGGGGGGGGGGCAGAGATGTGAATTAACAACTATTATATCCTTGCAGTATGAGGTCCTCAGACCTGTTTTCCTCTTTATGTCTTTCAGGCACCATTTCAAGCGAGCACTTGCCAGTCTATTCCACCCAGCAGAATGAGGTGATAATAAACCACCTTGTGCAATGCTACCACACCCTGTTTGGCCATACAGCCCATGATCTGCAGGATAGGATTGCCCTTTGGAATGAGCTCATCCATAAGGTAAATTATGTCAGCCTGCATAACCGCAGTTATGAGCAGGTCTGACATCATTGCACTGACCTACTCCTCAATGCCCGTCAGTATGCTGCTGCAGTTAGGAGGGACCAGCTTGCCATGGGGGGGGGTCATGCCATCCAGCCCCCCGACGCATGCTGAGGAGCTCCTCGCCAGCCTTGGGGCACCTGCAAGCCATCAAAGTCAAGACTCTGCAGATAGCATTGTGGAGGTGGGTGCTACCCACACAATGGACGAGAAGCATGCAAGTAAGGCCCCAGGGCACATCAGTAGATCACTGTTGCTTATCCATCTGCATCTGCAGAGTTTAATCATGCATATGTGAGATAAAATATATATAGTCTGTTGCTGCATTGTAGTAATAAACAGATGTGCATAATCTGTAGTATTGTGGGTTTGTACTGTTGTACTGAAATGCTGCTCCCACCCTGTACCAATGCCACAGGTGTGGCTACTGGCAGCACATCTGTCACACAACTATGTAGGTCTCTCTGCTATACCTCTGGGGAAGCAGCCTGTAGCTGGTGAGTATGGTGTTGTTTGTTCAGGTTTGCCAATACACCAGCCATGTTATGGCCATGGTATTTGCCATGCACACATTTAACACATGTACCCATAATGCATGTTGTACATGTTCACTTATTGTTGCTGTTAACTGCACTGCATCATAGTGGTCACCATGGTGGCATATCTGAAGGGTATCTAAGAGTCCTGCAATATAACTAACAACCTGTCATTGCAAGATGCGTGCACAGAGATTAACATAATTGTGGGACAAATGGCCTACAGTAGGAACATGTCTGAAACATCACCCTTATACAGTGCTACAACAGTGTATATACCACTATTACAATGGCAACTATTACAGATCTACACAATGACATATCACAATACCGCATTCCACAACCCTTACAACCTGTAATGTGGTCCTAACATGAGCAATGAATGTGTAATATGGAATCCTATGTTAGGACAGCAAATATGGGGACTATATACCTTAACAAACACTGGAAGCATATGTGTGCATACAGTCCAAATAACATGTTGTGGAATCAGCTTTCGAGGTACTGATAGCATTCACTCTTCATGAGTATGCACCTTCCAGCAAGTACAGATCCTCAATGTCACACCAAGAAATGGTCTGCTGTCCAAGACGTACGTCCATCAAATTTGCCCACTCACCTGCAACACAGGCAGCCATGGATTGCACACATCTTACAAGCAATGGAATGGATCCCATACCCAACAGGTAGCATGCAGGAGTGGAACATGTAGTCTAACCTCACCATTGCATATACCATGGCAAACAGTGCAGACAGTCATGTATGTGACGAGGATGTATGGGACAACATTAATGTAGAAAATAAACAGATGGACATCCAAGACAGAGGATGACACATGTTGCAAACTGGTCATGCAGTTTGCCTAGTAACATGCCACAACACTGAGGGAGTTGCAGGAATGTCTATCAAGTACTGGCTGTGCAGTACCTGTGTCAACAATCACCTAGACTCTTCATAAGTGTGGCCCATGGATTAGGATAATCAGATGGGACAGTTGTTCTACAGGAAACATCGGCCAGGGTTTTCTACAGGTAGCATATGCATAACATCAAGTGTTGCAATGTGTAATGGTGTACCAAGAGCAAATTCAAAACCTACAGACAGTATCAATTAAGGTACATGTGCTGCATAAGCAACACCTCACTCCACCTCAGGCCAACCATCCCCATCTGTACCTTTCTGGTGCCAGTGTACACCTGTATCTTTGCCATTCATTAGCAGGGACTAGGCCGGTACACATGGTGCTCTGAATTTGGGGCACTGCAAAATGACAGTCATGTGTAGCCCATAGTTGTCAAGCATCTGCAAAAAAGGCTGAGGATGGGGGGTGTCATCCTGAAACACAACAGTGAACTGAAGCAGACATCCAAAGCTTGCTAAGAATGGCTGTCTCTGCAC
Organism: Protopterus annectens; assembly: GCF_019279795.1. NCBI lineage: Eukaryota > Metazoa > Chordata > Ceratodontiformes > Protopteridae > Protopterus > Protopterus annectens. Next base: position 494,439,882 of record NC_056736.1, on the reverse strand, counting down.
ACAGTCAAGGTCATGAATTGTGGCAGACATAACCCTGACTCCACAGCAAACGGGAAGGCACCGTGTGACTTCCAAGGGCTGTGCACGAGTTGACCTTGCAATCTTGCAGAGTTGGGGGACATTTGTAGGGCAGAGTGACCAAATACTGGAAAGTGCAGATGGCCCATGCTAGTATACCCCTTCCAGGAATAGTGACTGCTGTAGTACACTTAGTTGGTGCAATAAGGTATCATGTTAAGGGTGTGCACACTTATGCACCTACAGATTGCATGCATCTCAGTCAACATCTGCACAACTAACACATTTGTTTGATACTGCGTTTGATTACACAGGTCATATGTCACATATCAGGTTTGTGTAATGTTAATATATGCAGTATTGTGGCCCCGTGGCATATCAAGGAAGAAGGTGCCATGTCAATAAGGGTGTGTACACTCCTCATACCCACAGTAAGGTTTGAAGGTTGTCAGTGTAATTAGATTTTATTGGTCATACATGCACCGCTGATGATGAGATCTGCAAATCAGACATCAGGCATTCAATATTGACATCTGTCCACATATTATCCCAGGTATGTGCCAGAAAAACACATTGGGGCTGTGAGCAACAGAGCAAACATAACTGACACACATATACACATTCAGCAATGGTGTGTACACTTGTGAGGTATGGTGCACAGTACATGTCAGGGTGCTGAACAGGTGCACAACAATACTCTGTACATGGGTGCAGTGTGTTCCAGAGGAAGTGGCATCACCTACTACCACAACCCATGCATCACAGAGATGTATAATATTGGTAACAGGGATTCACTACAGCTGCAATGCATGCTGTTGAGTGCCATATGTCATGCATGTTGACAGATGGGCAATGAGAGGTCTGTGTGTAATATATTTGTGCAAACGCACATGTAAATGTGTGTGTGTGTGTGTGTGTGTGTGTGTGTGTGTGTGTGTGTGTGTGTGTGTGCGTGTTTGTACAGTTAAGCAATAATGTACAGGTCTTAAAGTGTGTTTCTTGTTTCCCCTCACATGTGGTGAGGTGGGTCAGGGTCCCTCCTGCAGGCAAATTTATGTTAGTGTCCATACAGACACTGGCAATGATGATAGATGTGTTGAGGCACAGGCAGGGTTGTCAGGGGCTGAAGCTGCACCATCGTTTGACATCCCACTGTTATCCACCCCATCCCTGCACACAGTCACATTGCCTATACATACCCCATCGCCAGTGGCCATAGATGCGGAACAGTTGGCAGGTGGTGGCATGGGACAGGGCAATGTGTTGTCTATGGCACATGTGTCTGGACACAGCAGCCATAGCTGGATGCCTGGTGAGGTACCACAGAGGCAGATGTACAGGGGTGCTCATAGGAGGGCTGCTGGTCATCATGCCTCTGGCAGAAGTGCCACATCTGGTGTCACCAGATGCATGTTTCTGGCCACCATGGAGGTGCAGGCATGTATGGAATGGTATACCAGACAAACTCTGAGGCTGCAGAGGGCTACTCATTCTGCTATTATTGACAATATCTGTGATCTTGTAGGTGCCCACCATTATTTGCAGAGGTCCTGGATTGATGGTTAGGTGAGATGGTGGGCATCCTCGTTCGTGGAGTGTCCGTGCTTAAGTATATGGTGGGATTAGTGCAACGGCCACTTGGACGTAGGTCAGCAACACCAACAGCTGGAGGTCGACATGAATGTGAAGAAGTCAGAGCCAATCCCATAGTGGCAGTACCAGCCAGAGCACTGCAGGGGGGGGCGCTGTCCACACCACAACATAGTGGGCCACATGCAAGTGGCCCTGGCCAGTCCCAAGAGGGACCCGGATCCAGCAGACATATGTCATCATCAGGGGAGAGTACCATATCGTGGCTTGTACCTGGTGGTGCCCGTGGAACCCCTGGCAGGCACAGTTATCATGTCCATGGCCAGAGAAGGTGAACTGCACACCCTGCCAGGTACGGTCTGCATCTGTCCAACAAACCCCTGTATAGGGCAGCCACATGGCAGAACTGTGTGCATGCATACACACACACACACATCACCAACACAGCTAGGGCAGCCCCATACCTACACACATCACATTGCAACAGCCCAATTAATAATGAAACCCCCTAACATACACACATGATGTCAAATGAATGGCTCAGCATAGGTCTCTGGCAAACCCACAACACACCCTGTGCATTGATGATACCTGTGCCACATCCCTGTCATCCATAACATCGATGCAGGTACAGGCTAATATGGTTCTGATGCATAGGGTGACTGCACTCCGGTGTACCAATGTAATGCTGTGTAACATGTTTTCAGCACTAAAGTTTAATGTTTACATGTCAGGATGTGTAGCTATCCAGCCATGATGCATTATAGCTGTTATTAATACTGAGTTATTGTGGTCTCCATAATGTATTCCGTTTGTGTTGTAGATGTCTATGTGTCAGCAGGATGTTGGTCTACTGTTGTTTCCTACAAGGGGTATGGCTCTGTGGTGACACCTTGACTGTGCCATATCCTGGGCACAGCTGAATACAAGTCACAGGTCTATATAACAGTTAGTGCATGTGCCACATGCCTGATAGGTCTGAGGGATGTATACAGGTTAGTGCATGGTGGCTGATGTCAGCACCCCTTCTACAATGGACAATAGTAAGTGTACTGGGTGGTACACACCACATGTTTGTGTATAACACACACACACACACACACACACACACACACACACACACACACACATGGATGTATGTACTTTTGCAAGGAACCCATTTTAGCCTATGTAACTCCACCAAGACAGAATAGGCACAACATCACATTGCTAGTTTAATGTAATTGACAATGGTACTAGCAGTGTATATGTCCCCTTCCCCAATGTAGTGCAATCCTCAACTTGGTAAACTTAGGTGGGCTGGTGTGGGTGGCACAGCCCTACCCTTTGGAGGGTGTGGGGTGGTATAGAACTGCAGATAATGTGATTGACAACTACTTAACCTGTTAACATGTACTGTACAGTATTACAGCCAACTAAGCGGGGGGATACACTCAACAATAACTGCAATGATGGTGGCTGTGTCCACAAGATCCACACCCAGCTATATATACCAACCCCAGAATCGTTGTACAGCTATACAGTGGGGAAGAGGGCATTTACACATCTACTACTAGTTGTGATGGAATGAATTACCACAGCATGATACCAGTGAAATGTTAGCATTTGCCAGTCAGTTCTCAGACAGATGACCTCCTGGGACATGTATATTCTGAAAACTGAAGTAGATCCCTTCACATACACACACTCTTACTTGGCAACACTGGGACTAGAACCCCTACCTAGGTATGTAGTGCTACTAATGCATTTGGCTTTAGTTGCACACACCACACAGCTTTTAGGATGAGGTGTGTTCCAAGTTACATGTTAAGTGAATAACATCACCAGGCCTTGTACAGTATGGTAATGGGGGATGTACTGGCTGTTTATGAACAAAACATAGTGTGACATACTGTCATATACACATTGACAAACACATAAGAGCCATACACACATCTGAGAGACCTGAGTTTATCAGTGCTAACTACCTTGTCAGTGTGCCCATTCTGTTACAGATAAGTTGCACACAGCACATGCATCACTGGGCTGGATAGTGTAATCAGTTACCTGTATGGTTGATGGTGACAGTGGTCCCCAGACAGTGGACCTTGGAACATGTACTGGGGGTACCATGGTGTAAAGACAGCATACCCAGCACCCACACACCACATTGGATATTGTACTCACTGAAACCCATGATAATACTCTGACATACCCACCATCACACATTGACCAGGACTGCAATACAACCCCTTGTCTATCTCAAGAGTGCTACTGCAGGGATATGCATCTATTACACATGCCACAGGGATAGTAGGGTGATGCGTTGTCATGGATCTCCTACAGTCAGCAACATCACTATCCCTTATACTGTGTGGCAAGGTGTAACGTATTAGGAGAATATGGCCTCAAAATGATGTATCCTACAAATATACACACTTGCACACATACACACACTTGCCACAACTTAGAGGGTAACCCATGCCTATCTACCCATTTGTACAACAATGTTGTGCTGGCTGGTACTGCAAGCTCCAGGTAGCCCATAGGGTGAAGAGTGTAGCAAGGTACATGTAATGTCCATTACAGCAGCAGCCATATCTAACTATGGCAATGGGGGGTGTGGTGGGGGTGAAGGGCCTCAGGGTATTATCAAATACAGGTTTACAAACACACAGACACTGATATTCTCAGTAATGCACACTGACACATTTGTCAATACTGGGATCCATAGGTGCAGGTGTTCATAGGTATGTGCCAGGATATTGTCAATGGAGAGATGGGAAGAGTAGGGGATGTAGGTACAGTGGTATGATGCTACCTGCCATTTTCCAGCAGGCCATCAATCAACTGATGCCATGGGAGTGGTCCTCAGAGTGACAGTTAAATGCAACAATCAATCATCTGGTTGCCTCTTGCAGAGAGCCAGTGAAGTGCTCCAGTTGACATGTATGCAACATGAATTACATACCATGGCCAGTGTCTGTCTTGGAGACCTGTACCAAGACATGTTCTGTTTACTTGGCAGTGTAGTTGAGGTATCCATGGCATGTGGTGCATACAGGGTTGGGATTCCCAGCTGTGGCATTCATAGCACAGCTGGGCAGACGTGTCAGTGTCACTCAAGCATAGATTTCCTGTAAGCAGCCAAGATGGATACCTGACATCTGCACATCTGTACAGAGACCAGACAGACCTCAGATAGCCAACTGGTTATGCATTAGGATAACTGTGTTGACAGATAGACATCTGACACTGATAGGTATGCCATTACTACATGACAGCAGCCCTCAATGACATATCCTACACACACAGTAGTCTACAGTTAATATCCACATATCAGATGAATATCCAGTAGGAAATATTTAATGACACACAGCTCATACACCAAGAACACGACAGCGAGGACTCAGAGTTCATCTTTGCAAGCAGGGGTGTTTGGTTCCAGTAATCCAATCTGCAATCTACTCTTACTTGGGAAAGCACTGTCAACAGTAGAAATGTAATGATACACTACATGCCAGTATGAATGCATATAAACTGGGATATTACCCATGTATGTAATGCATTCAAATGAAAAAGAGTGTTACACAAGCCATATATACTCAGGTGCCCCAGACAGTAGACTCACACCCCTTGCTACTGTAATGACAGCACATAGATGCATGTTATGTACATGGAATTAAATACACTTATTAAAAATGTCATTACCCTGTTATTTTATCACTGGAATGTGATCACTGGTTACCAGGGCTGAGCCAAACTTAGCAGGTTTCAGCATTGCTTAAATGTAAATGCTAAGCAGATTTGTGCACTGGTAAGTGAAGCCAACATGGTGTAAGTGCCAATTCATTTAACTGTATGTTAGCACTGCTTGTCTTCATGCAAACCCATGCAAACTAGCTTAAAGCTGCTCAAAACTACCTTAACCACTCTGTATCCAACAGTCATTGTTCTACCTAGCAACAAAGTAATCAGCACTTGCAGCTTGTTAAACCAGGATCCTGTACATTATAGTCACAGCAGTTAACCACTAAGCCATCACATCTGGGAAGAAATTTGTTGTTTTTTTTCCAATATATCTGTCAGTACACATACTGAATAGTAGTGAACAATTGCTTTGAATTCTACAATTGTGTAGTACTTGTTAGTGATATTAGTGTTGAATAAAGTATGTTGTTGTATCTAAATATACACATATCAGATAAATACAGTGTGATACATCTGGGAAGGTATATGCAACAGTCATGTTTACACATATGGATATGGATATGTGTGTGTATATATATATATATATATATATATATATATATATATATATATCATATAGATATATATATATATATATATATATATATATATATATATATATATATATATACATATATATATATATATATATATATATATATATATATATATATATATATATGCAAACACACACACACATATATATATATATATATATATATTGCTATACATCTGTGTGTATGTATATATATTTATATAAAATGAATATATATGTGATATATATATATATATATATATATATATATATATGTGTGTGTGTGTGTGTGTATGTATATATATATATATATATATATATATATATATATATATATATATATATATATATATATATATATATATATATATATGTATATATATATATATATATATATATATATATATATATATATATATATATATATATATATATATATAGATATATATATATAGATATATGTAGAACCACACAAGCACAGCACGACATAGCAACTGAAAAGTACAATTTTTATTCAAAAATGGTTTAGCGCTTTCTTCCCACTTACAGGGACTTCCTCAGAACAATGAATAGTAAAGTAACATAACATGTCTAGCAGTCTGATATCGCACTGGCTTGTTATCAGGTGTGATATCAGTAAATAATGATGTACTGAACATATAGACCTCTTACTGCATGACATATGTACAACGGTTGACAGAGTTGTGGCTGGAGGCACAAACACACGGCCAATATTGACATGTTGCTGTGATAAACCCATACATTTACTGGTGTAACAGGGTTTGCTGTGACATATGTCTTCTGAGGGATATGAAGTCAGTAACTCACATGGCTGTCAGCATGTACTGACTGCAATCCTCAGAGTATGCTACTGCATTTCTAAAGATAGGAAATGTGTGAGTAACTCAACACATGCAAGACTCCAAATACTGGCCAGTCTGCAGATAGCCCTTCAGGAGAGAGTTTCCCCAACCACATAACACTGTCATGACAGATATTAAATCATGTAGAACAGCCATATCCATACAAACTCGGTTAAACCAACATTACTTCAAATGTAGAAGAGCAATACTTACATTCTGTCCTTATGTCTGGAACATCCCCCTCCTGTTTGTTGGCCTGTCTCCACAGTGTATGTTGTAAGAGATATATCCAACTACCCTCTGTGATGCTGTTTGTCAAACACCCACATGAAGTCCTACTCACAGTGAATGAAAAGCGCCAACAACCACATGTAGTGCTTAGTTATAGGAGTGTGTTTCCATGCAATTGGCTATAGGAATGATACCACAGCTGTTCCACATGCAATCAGCTAGTGGGGGACTGCAATTCATGCACAGGCCATCAGCTGATCATGAGCATCACTTACAAAACACAAGCTGCTGCCTAAGCAAAGCAGGTGTACTTTTCCACATCCACCAGAGAGGGAGTGAGAAAGACAGACAGAGACAAAGTAAGAAAGGAAGGGAGTAGGAGAGTAAGAGCTAAGCATGTCTGTGTATGATCCACGGGTGGAGAGTGGTATCTGGGCATTATGATGGTTGCCTATATTGTGTACTAAGCCATACTGTCATATGGTAATTGCATATGGCTGTACACATTTATGGCTGAGGACTGTCAACTAGAATCTCAACAATGTTTGGAAAATATTTGCCTTGTAATGTTGACAATGGGACATGTAGCTCCTCAATATAATGATGAGGCAAAACCCACACTACAATGGACCCTGTCATTATACAATCACTGCAACAGGGCACTGATAATACACACAAACACACTCTTACAAGTACTGGGTTTCAACCCCCCACCTTACTATGTTTTTCTATTATATTGTTATGCAGTTATTGCACACGCCACACAGCTTACATGTTGGAGATCTGTCCAAAGGTATCTTTGAAGGTGAGTCACATCAGCAACAGTGACAAAGGAGGGATACAGGAAGTGTAGTACATGTGACTGTCTACAAAAGAAGGTGCCATGGAAGACACAACCACACTCTCTCAGGGACTTACACACATTATCACAGTTGGCAGAGTCAGGATTAGAACTCCTCACTAACTAGCTTGTTATACTACAGTATGATGCAGTTATCACATGTGCCACAGTGCTTATCAGGCTGATATATGGCCAAAGGGTTATTTCAAGGTGACTGACAGAAGGCATGCTACAGTAGGACATTGGGAGATGTAGTGAGCATGAATGGCTTCAAAATCATTAATATCCACACACACACACACACACACACACACACACACACACACACACACACTTGCCAGTACTGACATGCATGAGTTCATTGCTTCACAGGTGTGTAGTAGTTGACTGTGCCAGAAGGCTGTACAAGGCTAGGCAAAGGGAATACCTTGGTATCAGGCCACATGATGATGGTCTTCAGTGTGGCTCAGGGGTGTAGTCCCTGGATTGGTCCATGCATGTTGGTATTGTAGTCACCATCCACTCATCTGGGTTACTATTGTGGGTGGCCAGTGCTGAGCAATGCTTGCCATGTATGTGATCTATATTCCATAACATGGGCAGTGTCTGGGTTGTGCACATGTCCCACATGCATGTTCTGTGACATGTGTAATTGTACCTGGGGTCTCTGGGGCATGTTGTGTGGACAGATTGTTTTCATCTGATGTGCCATTCCTGACCTCATGTGGTGAGACATGGCTATGGAACTGAGGTTGTGCCTTCACCTACATTGACAGCATGATACAGGTATTCATTGGAGTTAGTGGCATCTGTCCATACAGGGCATGTGTATACGACATGGTATTCCCTTTGAGGGTGACATTTGTAGACTCTACAGTTGTTGCAAGCTTCCAGTGGGGAGCATAGCAAAGGATCATTGTAAGCAATTATTTGCCTATTGTAGGGATAGAACAGGGTGCCATGTCTTTTACTTGCTGGATAACACACACTCAGTCAGGAGATGTTACAAATCACAGTACATTCTGATGTCAGTGACAGTGTTGTGGTCAACAGGCATGTAGTCCACTCCAATCACACTGTGGTTCCTATCTGTGGGCAATATGCAGGGAACTACCAGTATAGTGGTTGTTGCCTAGCCAAGTGTGTTTGTGTATGAGACATGGGTGGAAAGTGTTCTCTGGGTATTAAAAGGGTTGCCTATATTGTTCACCGATCCATAATGTCACATGTAGAGGTATGGATTTGTCTACACCAGCCTCTCTGCTGTTTGACATCTGTTGTCCTTGTAAGGTGGACATTATGACATATAGTAGGTCCTCAATATAAGAATTTACAAAATATGCCCCCAATGAATCCTGTCATTAAAGGATCACAGCAACCTCCACACAGGATACTGATGATACACACAAACACACTTGCCAGTACTGAGATTCAAACCCCTACCTAGCTATGTATTGCTACTACATTGTACCACATTTATCACACATGCCACAGAGTTTATTGGGTGAAAGATGTCCCAAGGTACTTCTAAGGTGAGTAATATCACCAGCCCTTGTAAATACTGGCAGTGGGTGATGTAGTGGATGAGAGATCCCAAAAATAATTTTACCCTAATCACATACTTACATTTGCCAGAGGTGATGTTCAAACCTCTATCTAACAACCTTTATAGACCATTATGTCACACATTTTAGCACCACTGACCTGACATAGTATAGTCTTCACAAAAAATACTTGTAAGGTGGATGATATCTGCAGGACTGTTAAAGTCAGGTTATGAGATGTGTACTTGCTGTAAAAAGGGACAAAAACTTTGAGGTACACACACTTGCCACAGAAGGGATTCAAACCCATAGCTGTGTAGTTATTGCTAGTACATTGATCTGCATTTATGGCATGCACCATGGAGCTTATCGGGTTAGCCCTTTTCCAAAGGTATACTTCAAGGTAGATGATATCAGCAGCCTTGCTAAAGTAGGGCAATGAAAGTTGTAGTGCCTGTGAATGTCCTCAAAAGCATTACTCTCTACACACACACACACACACACACACACACACACACACACACACACACACACACACACACAGAGTTGCACAGTTGCCATGTCTGAGATTAGAACTCCTACCCAACTAGTATATTATACTACAGCATTATACAGTTATCACATTCGCCATGGAGCTTGTATGGATAATTCTTCTCCAAAGGTGTATTTTAGGGTGAATGACATCAGAAGCCTTGCTAAACTAGGGCAATGGGAGGTGTAGTGACTGTGAATGGCCTCAAAAGCATTGATCTCTGCACACACAGAGTTTCACAGTTGCCATGTCAGGATTAGAACTCCTACCTAATTAATACATCACACTATAGCATTATGCAGTTACAGCACACACCATGGAGCTTATAGTGTTAGCCCTTCTCCAAAGTTGTATTTCAAGGTGAATTACATCAGCATCATTGCTAAAGTAGGGCAATGGGAGGTGTAGTGACTGTGAATGGCCTCAAAAGCATTGATCTCTGCACACACAGAGTTTTACAGTTGTCATGTCTGGGATTAGAACTCCTACATAACTAGTACATCACACTATAGCATTACACAGTTATTGCACACACCACAGAGCTTACAGGGATGTTTCTTGTCCAAAGTTGTATTTCAAGGAGACTGACATCAGCAGGCTAGCTAAACTAGGGCAATGGGGAGTGCAATGTGTGTGAATGGGCCATAAACCATTCCTCTGGAAACACACACACAACACTCAGTGACACACCACTTTACATTTGACAGGACTGTGTATACAACTGCTAGATGAATAAGGACTTGTACTGTCATGTTACACAGTTATCACAAGCACCACCGACACTGTAGTGCTGAGGGCTACCAGAAGCAAATGTTTACAGTGATAGATATTGGCACATCATGTGATATTGCCATTTGGTTGTGTGGTGGGTGGGACAGGACTCATGATGGGAAGCTCTTTGTCACTGTCTGTCTCTCTCTTCCCAGCTCTATGTTTGTGTATGTTTGACCTATTATAGTGTCTTGTCCTTGGATATATGTGTGTATTCCTATCCGATGTGTGTGCAAAGCATGACTGGTGTGCAATGTGGAGTGTGTGCACAGACATCTGCGACTGACAGATATGTATAGTCTGCTGTTGTTGCCAGACATGGGCTTCATTTCTGAAGTGTGGGAGCATGCCCAGTATGACTTTCTGTATTGAATGTGTGAATCCATTCCAGGTAGGTTGTACTCCAGTGCAGGCATTTGTGTTCTACACCTACAGCTAGTAACCTGTTTATGCAGGATATCGGTAGATAGGTTGACAATATGGGGTCACAATGGGCAAAGGATAGTGGGATACTGTAAATAATTGTGTCTGTGCTGCTTTTGCTACATGGTTTTGGTGTTAGCAGAGATATTCAGACATATGTACCATTTTACACTGTGATGTATTATGTCATCAACTACTGACAGATGTACATATTTTCTTGCAGTAATTTCCTGGGGAATATAAAATGAATGAAGCTGTGTCCAGTATTGTGGTCTGCAGCCTACATATTCTTGTGCAATCATGCCATTCTGGAGGGGGAGCTGCAGACACTTGCTGATGGGTCTGTGTAAATGGTCCAGCACATTGGTACTGTAGTGGCTGAGGATCCCATGCTTGTACATCTATCGATGTGACAGAATGGTCATATCCTGCTGTGGCCATATCTCTCAGCTGTACAGATTCACACAGGTTACCCAGAGGCAGGGCTTATATATCTGGTCATTACCCCTTCACATTGTGGTTTATGAGCAGGTTTGTAGTCACCCATTCCTGTGTTTGCAGGCAGGGATATTATGGTCACACATCAGAGTTTTAGACTTCACACACTCCATGGCATCCATACTTCTACCCCCCTCTCTGTTATTCTATCCCCCTCTTAACATTATGCAAGCAATATCTGATAAGTATCTCTATAGTTATCACTTCATCCCAGCAGTATTTAGTGGTTGGTCCACAGTTCATGCAGTAGGACATGGTGGACATGCTACTGGTATTTGTTGACATGGCCTTGCATTTGTGTTCTGTGGACTGTGTTATGTCGATATTTGGGACTCCATGAGATAACATACATTGGCAGTACAGGTGAGACACAGGCCTTTGACAGAGGACTGTAGGGCATTTCATAGTGATGCAGGCCATCTGTAGCAGGCCAGTGCATTCTGTCACTCCTACAGTCCCAGGCTGCAAGCCACTGTATTTCCCTGGGGTGACAGGGTAGGTGTGCAAGGTGTTAATGGCAATAGTTTCTGTCCTTAGTAATCCATTGGTGTGGATGCTGGCAGAGTACTGCTTACAGCTAGGGATACACCTGCATGGGACACCTCTTCAGGATGCTGCATTCTGTGAGTATTCCCATACAGAAGTGTGGGCCATATTGTACTCATTCTGAACAGCAGTGATATGACCTTTGAGGAACCTGTGGCTGATGGGGTGACCTGAGTGCATGTGTGCTATGGAAGCTACTTGCAGCTGGCTCACAGATATACATGTGCATTCCCCTTATGCTGGCTTGTGCGGGGACATGAGAGGTTTCTCAGTACTTCATAACTGTGCCTTTCATGCTATGCCATTGTTTGGCAGACTACATCAGTATTCCATACTATACAGACAACTAATGTGCTGCTAACCTGTATGTACAATTCCAAAGGGGTGTCCGTTTGGGAGTAACATTTTATACATTCTCTCTCTAGGGTACTTCTACCAGTGTACCATGTGCATGTCTGGGCCCGGATTCACTTTAGAAGCTTGAAATACCGAACTGTCGAAATTTAATATTTCGAGCCCATAAAGTGGAATCCTGAAAAGAGTGAAAGCTCAGAAGCATGAATTTCAAAACCTCAAATACCAGAGATTTTGAATTTCACACTTCTGAGGTTCTGCTGTGGTTACGTACGTGTGTGTGTGTGTGTGTGTGTGTGTGTGTGTGTGTGTGTGTGTGTGTGTGTGTGTGTGTGTGTGTTTGGGTAGGGGCTGTGGTGTGTGTTAGTGTGTTTTGTTGCTGTGATGTCTGTGTGAGAGCAGAATGTAGCTTGTGTGGTGGTGTTGTGTGTTTGTGTGTAGTGCGACCTCGGAGTTAGAATATTTAAGTGGGGCAGGTGGGGGCTGCAGCCCCCTACATGGGGGATGCAGCGGGGCTTGCCCCCTGCTTTTATGTAGTAGAGAGCTTGCGTTTGTGTGTGAGGATGATTGTGTGTGTGTATATGCAGTAGTAGCGCGAAATTCAAAATCTCCGATGTATGAGAGTTTGAATTTCATGCTTCTGAGTTTTCTATGTTTCAAAAATTCAACTTTATAACTTCAAAATACTGAATTTCAACATTTCAGTATTTCGAGGATATAAAGTGAATCCCTGGGCCCACATTCATGCCATGTCCGTCTTTTATATGGTGACAGATATTACATCTGAACAATTAGTATGGATTACTGCTGGATTTGGTCTTGCTGAGATAAATTGTGTTTGGCACTGCAGTTGTTAGAACTTGGCCCTGTCATCAACAGTACTGAACAGTGGTCACCGGGACACAACCCTCCATGCCTACATACTGACCACCTTCACACAATATACACCACACAACAACTTAACACACAGAGCCCTGCATATTGTACATGTGCAGCAATATATCCTGCTAATTTGGCCAGTTTAGGTAATCTGTGCTCCACTTTTATTATACCCACACGTACATGTTACTACATTTCTACATAGGATTGTGCGGGGGGGGGGCAGACCTGACAACTGAAAACATTTGCTATGACCGTATTGGTATTTCAGGTACTCTGCTGGCTTCCATTTCATTCTGTATTCTGACCTATCATGCAGACTACAGGCATATCAGTGTAGTACAGATCTTAGGATTTATTGACCTACATTTCAGTTTCAGACTTCTTACCCTTCAGAACTAACATCCCACTGCCTGACCTGTTGTAGTCTATCTGTGTAGGACTGGAGGGGGGCTGTTCTCCATCACCATCAATCAGAGACCTTAGCACAGCCTTTCTTTGTGGTAATCTACACCTGTCCTGCTGGCTGAGACTGTTGTTGGGTATGTGAGCCTCACTGACATGCATGTGTGTGTACTATGGACACACATTTTGCCCACCACATGTCCTGCAGTGGGATTTGTCACCTTGTCTAGTACTGCCTTCTATGTTGACACCAGTATTTGTTATGGATTTCATGCTGCCCATATAGGTGTCTACTATCTGCTGCCATCCCATTCAGACACCCAATTCCCTTGCATGCTCACATCTGTACCATAGATACAAGTAGCAGAACATACTACTCCATTCAGCAATTGATAGTGAGAGTGACTTACCTTGTGGCTGTGCCAGTATTGAGGATGGTGCTGGAGGGCTGACTATGCCGGATGTACATAGTACACTTTCTATACATGGTTAAGCACAGGTAGTATCATGCTTGGCATCCCTTTTACTGTATGTGCGAGTCAGAGAGAGGTGTCATTCCCTGGGTTCCTATTGTGTCAGTGTATGTGCTATGTGTTGCCTCTTTGCCAAAGCCTGGGCATACTGGGCATGTCTCCTTCTCCCTACAGGGGCAGGATCAGGTTGTTCCTCCTCCGAATCACTCTGTGCCTGTGCTGGCCTTGGCAATGGTGGGGGGCTGTGTCGCTCTGCCCCATGCTGTTCCTGCTCAAGCTGTTTCCACAGGATCATATTGTGTAGCACAACACATACAATGACAATTTGGGTACATGTAGCAGGAGAGTACTGCAAGGCTCCACCGGATATGTCTAGGCACTGGAACCATGACTTGAGCATCCCAAATACATGCTCTATTATGACTCTGGCTTGTGCGTGTGCCTCATTATGGAGTTCTTGTTCAGGTGTGTGTGCATTTCTGATGGGTGTCATCAGCCACGGCTCCAGTGCGTAACCAGCATCCCCCACTAGGTGGCCATATGGGATATTCCCATTGGCAAACCTCTGGTACAGCTGCATCATATGCCAGATGTGGGAGTCATGATAGATTCCAGGGCTGCCAGCACACACATTCATGCTAGTGCCCTGGGCATCTCACATGACCTGGCAGTTAATGGAGGGGAAGCCCTTGTGGTTTATGTAGACCCTACCCTGCTCAGCAGGTGGTGCTTTGATGTGTATGCGTGTGCAGTCTATAGCACCCACTGCCTCAGAGTATTCTGCTATTTGGTGGAAGAGATGCATATTACTGGTCAATGCCTCATGGGTGTTGTGGAAATATATGTGCTCAGCCGCATGTGCTAACATGGCATCCAGGAACTGGTGGAGTACCCTGAATGCTGATGCCTGTGAGATCCCCATGATATCCCCAGTTGGCTTTTGGAAGGTACCTGTGGTAGTATTCATAAGCCTGCACATACCTTGGTATCCACTGGGACGTGTTCCCCTCTGTTGGTTCTGTGTGTGAGGCATGGCCAGCACAGCTCAACAATTTGCTGTAGGAGGTCCCTGTCCACCCTATAGCGCTCCACTATCTCCAGCTCTTGTAGCCAGTGGTAGGTTACCCTGGGTCTGTACACTCTTCTCTTTCTCTTCACTGTGGGTTGGTTATCAGCATTCTCATTCTCACCACCCTCAACCTTTTCCACATATTGATTTATGAGAGTGAAAGCAGCCTCTATCATTTTATTGCTTTTGTTAGGTAAAATTTCACCGTTTGTGTACACCGGTGGTTATAGTTTGTGAGAAAAGCCAGAGAGAAATTTGTTTGCATAGTTTATAGTAGTGTGCAGGGCTGGGCTGGGCTGCTGCCTGTGTTATTGGCTGGTTCTGATACATTTCACCTGCCAGCTATGCTAGTTCACCTTGATTACCTTCGTACTGCTGTTTTTCCTTCCCATTGCCTTCCTGGTAAAGCCCCGAGGTGTGCCGTGCAAACCTAGTGCTCAGATGTGAACGGAGCTGCTATTTTTTTTTTGTTTAAAACCTGGTGCATGGTGTGCACACTCGTTTAGGCA
Organism: Protopterus annectens; assembly: GCF_019279795.1. Taxonomy (NCBI): domain Eukaryota; kingdom Metazoa; phylum Chordata; order Ceratodontiformes; family Protopteridae; genus Protopterus; species Protopterus annectens. The sequence continues at coordinate 494,424,072 of NC_056736.1, read as the reverse complement.
ATGTAAATACTGCTGGGCAGCTTCAGACACACCCCCTTCCTTAGCTGTGCTTAGCTAAGGGCAAGCCCAGGCCACAGAGCTCCAATAAGCTTACAGCATGCATGACACACCCCCTTATGAAGTTATCTAGCTCTTAGGCTTACACCATGGCATTGCTGCACCTACATGGTTGGGTGCAAGCTAGCACTGGGGGGAAATCTGTGATTCAGTATCATTGCCCTTGTTTGCATAGGATTGCCTGTTAATTCATGGTTACAAAACCGACACTCAGCCTTTTCCCTTAGCAACCACTATCATATAGTCTTGTTGTGTTATGCATGCCATTGACTATTATGGCAACATTATGATTTTGGTTTAAAAGCTTATTTCCAGCTTTTTTATTATTTTTGGGCCGATCCTGTTTGCACACCGCTGACCTGCGCTTAAACGGCCAAAATCGGCCAACAAAAAAAAAGTTAATTTTTATAATTTTGAAATTAATTTTCATGCCTATGGCCATATATTTGGCCTTTGGCATGCCTAACCCTTCTAATAGATGCATTTGTACGAGCTGTCATGCCTCCATTTTGCAGTTTGCAGAAATGTATTCAGCTACTAGCTGAATGCATTTCTGCAATCTACATTATTCCTGCACTGATGTCTTCCTGCTTCCTAGATTGCGAATTTACCTCATTTGCATGGTTTTCACCAGCAAATGAGGTAATTAGCATACAGGGGCTGTGTCCATGCAGAAATAGTGCAGGAGCACTCGTGCACGTCCCAGGAGCTTATTCCTGGATGGCACGGCAGCCATATTGCCTGCAGTAGCTCTTGCACTATTCCTGCATGCTGTGCAGAGCTTGCTGAATCCTGGGGTTCATTGACATAGGAAGATTTACTCCACTCCTCATTTCCATCTCATTATGTGACCATTTGCATAAGTACATTTGAGGTTATGGTGAATCTGCATAAATGGCCACTATGAATCACAACTCCTGAACTCATTTATATAATTGACTATAAATATCAGTCATTTAAAATCTCATTTTCAGCATCATCTGAGTGGATCTGAGAATGCAGCCATACAATCTTCCTCAAAACAGTGCCACTGATGATAGCATGAACAGAGTCACACACAACACAGTGTAAACAATGAGAAGAGACCTATGCAATAGAGAAAACTAAATTATTTAAAGCAGATTCTCCACATAAGAAGAAATTGAAGATGAAAAAGTCTGTCATAATTTCATAATTTTTCTGTACAAATTTTAACACATTTGTCTGACAATTGCAGAAGTATACACCTTTTTCCATACCTCTCAATAATTTTCCCATTCTTATCAGAAAGAGTAGGATTCAAATTAATTATTTATCAGCAGTTGGATCAACTAAAGCTATAGCTGATAGGTCAGGTTTGGGAATAGTGTATAACAATTTAAAAGACTGAGTAACATTATACATCCTATCTGCCTTTTTATGGACAGTTAGCTGACTATCAGTAAAATTAGAGGCAATAACACACACACATCCTCTAAAGCAGACAGATGAGAAGGAATAGGTATAGGTTCTGGAAAATCTTTCTGTAACAACTCATAGTATTTCCTGTGGGAGTGAGAAACCTCACTCTTCTCCTGCTGAAAACACTTGCACATTCTAGCAATACTGTCAGAGAAAGAGAAATACCTACAGGGAGAATCAGAAAATGAGCTTTCCTCTGAGTCTGAATTAGAAATTCAAGGGAAAAAATATATCCATCCCTAGAACATCCTCTTCAGATTCAGGATCTTGAATTTCCTCTGGAAAAGAGGAATCCTTTTTTTCCCTTTGCTAGAAGCTACTTTACAAGAAAGCTGAATAGCCTTAATTAAACCATGAGCCAGATCTAGTAAACTACTCCTATCCAAAGAAAATTGAGGAAGAATACATGAATGTTTGGTTTTATGTTTCTTTTTCACAGGAAAAAATTGGGCCAACCATATTACTAATGGCAACAACTGCTTCCCCAAGAATGGGCACAGCAGTCTGACACAATAGGGAAACCTTCCCAGTTCCTTCTGCCAGAACAATGAAGAGTGTCTCTCCCTTGCCCACTGAGAGGATCCTAACAGCCACAGAAGATGTGGCTAACCCCTGGTCCAAAGAGGCTGTAGGTTTTACTCCAGAGGGATCTGAGGTAAAATAATGAGTAGTCTGAGGTACAAGTGATCATAGCTGAGTTACCCACCTGTAACCAAGCCAAATTGCTAGTCTGTTATGGTGGGAAAGGGCGTTTGCTTAATTTTTTCTTTTTGTGTCTGGAAGAAGGACAGACCATGGGAATGGTAGTCCTTTCCATGTTCAAACCAAAAAAGGTGCCTTGGGGAAGACAAGCAACACATATAAGTAAACACTACCAAATCTACAAAAATCATTTTTTGACAGAAAAATAGAGCAAAATGCACTTTAAAATACTATGCCAGACAAAAAAAAAAACACAATTTCTCTGAAGAAAAAAATGCTTTTAGTTACTATACTAGTTTTAAACTGTCAGGAAAAATGACCAATCCATTTAAAAGTAATTTAAAAACGCATGACACTTTGTTAAAACATAACACTCCTAGCTTTAAAGTAAGTTTGCTGAAAAAGAAAATAATAACATTTCAACATAATTAAGAAAATTGAAGTATTTTTCCCCATAGGAAACTTGTCTGCTCAGCAAAAGAAAGCACAAGCCAACCATCAATAGTCAAATGCCTCAGAGGAGTGTACTCTTTGGCAGCAGTAAAGCTCTGAAGGGCTTCATGCTAAAATTTGTCATTAGTCAGCTCAGCATGAGCTGCCAGACAGATTGGGTTCCTAGAGGGTGCCCTGAAGTTTTGGAACCTGGCCAGCTGTTATACCCTGTTTTGGGAGGATATAACCCATATAGCTAGGGCTCCTGCAGCTGTGATCAACATGACAAGCAATTTATGTTCAATGACTTTCATTGCTCAAGTGAAAAAAAGAAAAGTATATTTCATTTGGGAGTAATACAATCATCAGTCAGCAAATGGATATCCTTTAATGTCTCACCCACCTGAAATATTGAATTTTCCACATATGTTTAGGCTTTCTAAAAATGAATTCACTTTCTAAGATCAGCACATACCAGTCCAAATAGTAGACAAAAAGTTAGGCCAAGCAAAATATTTTGGAGTTGGCAGTGACTTTAGTCAAATTAGCACACCGGTATACAGAAATCTCTATCCTTATAAAGTATATAACAAACATAATTTACACTGCAATGTCATCTAGCTACCTTACAAAGTCTAAGTAACATATTTTATGAGTTATAGTGGCCTTTCAACTGCCTGTTTGTTTGAAGTGATGATATTTTGTAAAACCTTTGAATGAATAGTAGACTCAATTTGAGACTGTTCTTAACTAATTTTGAATAAGATGAAGTAGTAGTTTGCTACATTACAGGAGCCTGTTTTAGAAGAAGTACAACTATAATTAAAACATTTAAAGTTGACAAAATCACCTTGCCCTACCCTGAAATAAACAAACAAGCAAATAAATAAATAAAGTGTCCAGTTACCCACCTTTGGATAGTTGGGATAGCTCTGTTGAGTGAAAGCTGGGTGTAAAACAATCAAACATCCTGATAGCTACACTCAGGTTCACTGATGGGATGCAGCTTGGAAGCAGATAACATGATGGTAAGGAGGAGGCGGGACTTCTGTATTCAAGAGACAAGATGAAAGGGCAGTGCAGCAAAGCTTGGGTCAACTATTCAGGAGGAAGACAGAATTGTGGTGAGGGAGATGCTTCAGAAGACAGTGAGGGATGTGAATTAATGACAGACTCTAGGCAATCAAACTCCACTTTAAGTATATGGCAGCTTTCCTAATCTCAGTCTATGCCCCACACCATGGTTGTGATAGTGGGGGAAAAAAGTACTTTCGGTCAGCAGTTGCAGGACAGCATGAGTTAGTGTTGGTATGGGGAACCTGAATGCACATTTTGAGAAAGACAGAACAGGATACAAAGACTATCTGTGTCCACATAGGTGGGGCAATAGGAATAAAGAAGAAAAGGCCATTCTGGACTTCTATCAGGAAAATAGCTTGATATGGTTCAGCAAGAAGATAGTCACAAGATAACATAAACAAGTGACCAATATGAAACTCAGGTAGACTTCCTCCTAGTAAGAAAAGGACACTGGGGTAGAAAGAAAAAATACAAAGTCATCCCCAGTGAAACTTCAGCCCACAGCATTAACAACTGTTTGCCACAATTATCTGCAAGCAGTTGTGAGAGAGAGCTCTAAGGTCAACAGAGACTATGCCAAAGGCCTGGAGGTTGACTAGAGAGAAAGCACAAGAATTCAATAGAATAGACAGGGCTACAGCATCTCAGGAAGAAGAGGAAATAGCTGAGTTGAAGAAGAATGACAGCAACTTAAAACAGCATGTGTGAGGGCTATAGAATTACTATGTGGCCAAGTCAGGTATGGGAATAAGGTAGAAAAGAAAAGCTGGTGGTGGAATGCAGTGGACAGAAAGTCATCAAAAGAAAGAAGTTCAGGAAAAACTGGGAGATATAAAAGACATACTAGCCTAAAAAGTAATACTAGTTGACTAACAAAGAGGCTAAGGTAGCAGTTGCAATAGCAAAGAACAAGGTTTCAGAGCCACCACAATACCAGATTCTGGAAAGTTACTCAGCAGATATTACGAAGAAACTCTCTCAGGTTGCAAGGCAAACATAGAAAGATGAAGAAGATAGTCATCAGACACCCTTGCTAAGGGATGCCAGCAACCACCTGCTCACCAGTCCACTGGATATCAAAGGCAGAGTACTTCCAGCAGGTTCTGAATGAAGAGCACTCCACACAAGCAGGATTGCTCCAGACACAACCTGCTACAAAAGAATAAGAGGTTCCCACAGAAGAAAAAGTAAGAATAATACCTAGGAAACTGAAGTCATGGAAGCAGCAGGATCAGATGATGTCACAGCAGATATGATTAAGATGTTGGGCGAGTTAGAGGAGAAATGATTCCAGAGTGTACTCATAGGAGTAGGGAGAGAATGCTGCATCCCAGATGACTAGAAAATAAGTATTTTAGTGTCTATGTACAAGAACAATTATAGATTACAATGCCCTGTTTGGTATGTACCTCTCAAGACATCTGCAACAACTGGAAAGGTCGCAGAAATACCTCACTAAAAGAATCACAGGCCTAAAGCAGATGCCCTACGTTGACCACCTTAAAAAACTCCAGCTATACTCTGTCGCATATCATCTACTCAGAGGTGACCTCTGCTTAACATACAAGGCCATGTCAAACTCACAGCTGTTGGACATGCTACACTTAAAGAAATCCCAATCCCTCAGAGCCACACACTCCAGGGATCTAATCCTTGTCATCACAATAAACAAAACATGCTGGAGGGATAGGTTCCTGACCCAGAGACTCCCCAGACTCTGGAATAGATTGCCCATACATGTCAAGCAGAGTGCCTCTTTGGCCCTCTTCAAAAGGAACCTTGACGATTGGATGGGAGAAAGGAGATTCATCCCGGGGATCACGTCAGTCGCCCTGCTAGACAGGGGTCCAGGGAAGTTAATAGCATGGGAAGAAATAGCCAGGGAATTGTTATGGCTAGGCTTGTACAGACCCTAGGGCTGATAGCCTAGTACCATCCTATGAACCTATGAACCTATAAGATATTCACAACTGTAGGCAATACAGCATTATTAAATTTGGATCTCTGTTGAAATGTTGGCACTCGAAGTATTGAGTGCCAACAGATTAAAACAAAAAGACCAAAACTATGGGGGAACAGCAAATTTTGGAGATCCCCTTTAAACTTCTTTTTTGCAGGTGGCAAACCACACTGCAACCCCCATTGTAAGGGACAAGCCCCCCATGCAACCCAACCCAAGATTATATTTACCAAATCCAAGATCACTATACCTTTGAACATTCCAGAAAATGGCCATCACAGACTTCATATATGTAAATCCATTTTTTCAGTCATTCAGTCTCAGGGTTTCAGGACACACTGTAGTGGGTCATCACATTTCAAACAGTTACTGTCAAATCCTGTTACACTGCAAGAAAGTTCTGGCAAGGGTGATTGATAAGTTAATACACAGAAAAGTAAGAAGAGCAATTCAGATTCAGAACAGGACACATATGAACTGCATTGGGACTCACATAATGGTCCCAGTGAGCATGGGTGTGCACCATTGTTCAGTTCCAAGCCCACTTCTGTTCATACTGGTGATGGGCTACCTTAGCAAACAGGTTGAAGGGCACAGATCAGCAAAGCTATTGTATGCAGATGATGTGGTATTACAGGTAGACTCTGAATGAGAACCTCAGCAAATGATAGTGGAAAGAAATGCAAACCTGAAGGCACACAGGATGAAACTGAGCATAAATAAGACAGTTGTTATGGCAGCAAATGGAGGAAATCAGAAGAAGTTGAAAACTGAGATAGAAAGAAAAATAGTGGAACAGCTCAGATTCCAGCATCTGGGATGGGTTGTTGAGGAGAAGGAATGTCTGAATGATGAGGTCAAAGATAGAATCAGAGGAGCTGCAGCCAAGTGGTTCAAAATATCAGGGGTAGTCTGTGGCAGAAGAATGCTAAGGAAGCTGAAAAGTAAGATGTAAAAAAAAAAAAGTGCTATGACAGTATTGATGTATGGTTTCTTAACCTATAATTGAAAGATGAGCAAGTGATGAAAGTGAAGTGCCTGAGATGGGTGGTAGGATTCACAATGTGAGACAGATAAACAAACGAGGATATCAGATCAAATGCCCAAGTAGTTTCAGTTGCAGAGAAGGTCAAAGAGTACAGAATATGGTGGTTCAGGCACATGTGCAGGGAATCAGAAGACAATCTGGTTAAAAATATTTGGGACAGAAAGGAAGAAGATGAGAGAAAAGGGTGGCATCCAGTAAAGTGATGGAAGGATTGTGTGACAGCAGACCAGAGACAGTCAGACAGATAATAAATCAGCACTGAACTGAGGGAGATGGCAAAAGTTAATGTGATGCCCAATCTCCATGTAGAAAATCACCTAAACAACAAGAGGAGTTGCATTAGCATGCATTTTCTAAACAATCAAAACTATGAATCTAGAATGTCCAGCATTACTGATCGGCTGTAATCCTCAATGATTTAACAACGCAATTAAAAAAAAAAACATAAATAAATAAATAAATAAAATCTGAGGCAGGCCAAAATATGAGGCAAAATCAGGGATATTCTTAAAAATCAGTGGTAGCTGAGTAGTATATCCAATAGTAGATTTGAATAGGAATACTTAATACCGTATGAAAGTTCTTTAAGACTAGAATACCCACTAGTATAGGCAGCATAAAGTGAAATACTAAATATCTCACCATTTATATATGTTTTATTTTAACTGATTATCTAGTTACAGAATCATAACTCTTATCAAAGTTTATTTGCTTATGTATTTTATTTTATTGATATGGTTGTTTATGGCATGTGATATTAGTAAGCCCAGAATTGCTGTCACATATAATAATTGATTTTAAAAGCATTTATGAACTTAAGTACACTAGGCACAGGTAGCTTACAAGTTTGAAATTTACTAGTACATAAACACTGCTCAGCAGCCCATGAGTCCTTGGCAAGACTATACAGGGTATTCCAACAACTGGAATTAAGAGACCCAAAAAGAAAACTAACAGTGATATTAAATGCGGTTTGAGGTCACCAAGGTTGGACATGTGGAGCTGGTCATCAGCATGCTCTTCTGTCTTCAGAATAAGGAATGGGTTCTTCTGTCTTTTTTACTGATGACACTTGAAATGAATCTTATTAAGATTAAGTATAATTTTTTTTATTTAGTTTAACTTTCAACATAATGTCTATAGTTTATAATTATAATTCTATAATTTTCTTTTAACCGATGCTACCTCTGTACTGTTATTATACATGTCTTTGTTATATATTGTTAACTTTGTCACTGTTCATGCTTGGAGCTTTTCTCCCCAGGCCTCTACTGAAAATAGACATATATCCAGTTAGACTAGCCCGGTCAACAAATGTAAAATAAAAATAAATAAATAAATAAAATGAATTATTAGATTATTAAATTATTAAACTATTGAATTTATTAATTATTAATAATTATTAAATTGCTAAAACACTGTGCAGTTTAAGAAAAGATGATGGACAAAACATTTTTGTGATAGTTGTAATTAAGAATATAATCCCATATTCTCTAAAGCTTGCACGGTGTGCAAGATCGGTGCAGGAGCTCCAGCAGGCAATGTGTCTGCAGTGTGATCCAGGAACAGCCTGCAGGGGCATGCATGAGCGCTCCTACACTAATCCTGCATGGACTAAACCCTTGTATTCAAATCACCCCATTTGCAGGAGAAATCTATGCAAATGAGATGATTTTGCAATCCAGGAAGCTTGCAACCGCCCGCGCAGGACCAGTGCTATCTGCAGAAATGTACTTGGTTAGTAACTAAGTATATTTCTGCAAAATCCAAAATGGAGCTGTGACAGCTCCAGATAAAGGCTGCATATCATGTAGTAAGCATGCCAATGGCCAAGTATAAGGTCATTGGCATTGTAAACAGTAAAAAAAATACAAAAAGCAACTTTTATTTTTTTTAGCCGATCTCGGCTGTGTAAGAATAGGGCAGCGGCGCGCAAATGGGATCGAGGGGAAAATAACAAAATGAACCTAAATTAAGCATTCTAACTAAAATCAGTATTCTGCTGTGCACGTCAGTGACAGGCAGAAGACAACATGGCCAGTGAGTAGTGGTTGCTAAGGTGGGGAAGCTCAGTGTAAGACATGTAACTATGCATTAGCAGGCAATCCAATGCAAATGAGGGGAAGAATAGTAAATCCCATTTTTCCCCAGCATGTGAGTCAGGTCCCAACAGTGTAAGAATAGGAATAGCTTGGTGCAAGCCTAGGACTTAGGTGACATCATGGGGGGGTGGTGCCAGGCATACTGTAAGTGGATTGGAGCCCTGTGACTCGGGTTTGCTCCTAGCTTAGCACACCTAAGCTAGAGGGTGTGTCTATCCTTGCCTAGCACACTTTAAAATGCTTAAACAGGCGTGCACGCTGCACACCAGGTTTTAAAGGCAGAAAACAAAAGTTAAACTGCACATTTCAGCACTCTGTTTGTGCGGTGCACTCCTGGTCTTAAACAGGAAGGCAATGGGAAGGAACAACAGCAGTAGGAAGCCAATAAAGGAGAACTAGTATAGCTGGCAGGTGAAATGTATCAGAATCAACCAATTACAAAGGCAGCAGACCAGCCCAGCCCAGAACACTACTATAAACTATGCAAACACCTACCCCTCTGTTTTATCTCACACTCTACACCACTGGTGTAAACAAGCAAGGGACATTTAATACTCACAACAGCAAAATGATAGGGGCTGCAATAGCTTTCATACAACAATTTGTGGAAGAAGCTGAGGGTAGTGAGGATGTGAATGCTGTCGACCAACCCATGGTGAGGAAACAGAGGAGAGTGTACAGACCCAGGTTAATCTACCAGGGGCTACATGAGCTGGAGATAGTGGAGCGCTATAGGGTGGACAGGGACCTCCTACAGCAAATTGTTGAGCTGGGCCGGCCACGCTTCACACAACGAACTAACAGAGGGGAACCCATCCCAGTGAATACCAAGGTATGTGTAAGCCTAAGAATACTAGCTACTTGTACCTTACAATGACCAACTGAGGATATGATAGGGATCTCACAGGCATCGGCCTCCAGGGTACTTCACCAGTTCCTGGATGCCATGTCAGCACATGTCGATGAGTACGTTTATTTCCCCAACACCTGTGAGGCGTTGGCCAGCAATATGCAACTGTTCCACCAAATAGCAGGGTACCCTGAGGTATTGGGTGCTATAGACTGCATGCACATATGCATCAAGCACAACCTGCTGAGTGGGGTAAGGTCTACATCAACCGCAAGGGCTTCTCCTCCATCAACTGCCAGGTCATGTGCGATGCCCAGGGTATAATAATGAATATGTGTACTGGCTGCCCTGGAACCTATCATGATTCCCACATCTGGCATCTGATGCAGCTGTACCAAAGATTTGCCAATGGGGACATCCCCGATGGTCACCTAGTGGGGGATGCTGGATATGCACTCGAGTCATGGATGATGACACCCATCAGAAATGCACGCACACACGAACAAGAACTCCATAATGAGGCACACATACAAACCAGAATTATAGTAGAGCATGGCTCTGGTGTCTTGACACATCCGGAGGAGCCTTGCAGTTGTCACCAGCTACATGCACCCAAATTGTCCTCATATTTGCCGATGCTACACAATATGATCCTGTGGAAACAGCTGCAGCAGGAACACCATGGGACAGGGCCACACAGCCCCCCACCATTGCCAAGGCCTGCAAAGGCAAAGAGTGACTCGGAGGAGGAAGAACCTGACCCTGCCCCAGTAGGCAGAAGGAGGCATGCCCAGTATGTCCTGGCTTTGGCAAAGAGGCAATGTATAGCACATACTCTGACACAGGAGGGACCCAGGGAATGACAGTTCTCTCTGACACTCACATACAGTAAAAGGGATGCCAAACATTACACTACCTGTGCTCAACCATGTGTAGGGAGTGTACTATGTGCATCTGACATGCCAGTCACAGGGGGGTTCACATACCCAACAACAGTCACAGCCAGCAGGACAGGTGCAGACAAACACAAACAAAGGCTGGGCTATGGCCTCTGAAGGATGCCTGTGGGTAACCCCCCCCAAGGCCTACACAGATAGATGTCAGCAGGTCAGGCACTGGGATGTCAGGTCTGAAGGGTAGGAAGTCTGAAACTAATATGTAGGTAAATAAAAGATAAGATCTGTAGTACACTGGTATGCCTCTAGGTAGCATGATAGGTAAGAATACAGAATGCAATGGAGTACCTGACATACCAGCACAGTCATAGCAAATGTGCACAGGTGACAGGTGTGCCCCCCCATCCTACGTAGACATGTAGTAACAGGCAGGTGTGCCCCCCAAAGCCTGTGTAGAAATGTAGAAATAGTTAGGTCTGCCCCACCCCATCCTACGTAGAAATGTAGTAACAGTTAGATGTGCCCCCAAATCCTGTGAAGAAATGTAGAAATAGGTATGTATGCCCCCCATCCCATGTAGAAATTTAATAACAGTCAATGCCATGTGATTAATGGGCACCTTGCAGAAATGGTATGCTACCTGTAGGTGTACAACACATAAGTCAGCACTGTAATACAGACTACCTGGACTTCATCCACACATTCAATACAGACGGGCATACTGGGAGTGCTCACACACTTAAACACATGAAGGCCCTGTCTGCAAACACCAGTGGACCACACATAACTGGCAGTAGCAGATGTTAGTGCAGACACTCCTCAGTATGCACCACACATGCTTTGCACACATAGTGGACAGAAATACAGACATATATCTAAGGACAACACACTATAATAAGCCAAAGGTAGACATACATAAATCTGTGGAAGAAGGTGACTGTGACAAGGAGCCATTCAGGCCTGTCCCACCCAGCACACAGCCAAAGGGCCACAACCACATAAGGTTCAGATGTTACTCACTGTAGATACTAGCCACAGGTATCTGTCAGCAGTACAGACTATGCAGTGCACGTGCTAGCTGTGCAACATGACTATACAAGGAAGGTGTCATCCAGCATCTGTATACATGTACCTTGTGAAATATGACCCTGTGTGTGCCCGCATGTGGTGTGTCAACCTCTAGATGATTGGGTTATGGCCCATGCACACACACTGCCCTCCCCATAGCCCTACAATGACAAGCCTGCTGAGGTCATCCACTGTGAAATATACCTTTGGGGGAGTTGCAGCCCAGTAATCTTTGTGGCGCATCCCATAACTGCATAGTGTGATAACATAGTTAGGTAGGAGTTCTAATCCCAAATTTGGCAAGTGTGTGCATCTGTCTGTCTCTGTCTGTGTAGAGAACAATGCTGTTTAGGGTAGTCACACTCCCTACAATTGAAATGCACTACTTTGATAAGGCTGCTAATTTCATCTACCTAGAAATACACCTCTGTGAAGGTTATAGCCCAGTAATCTCTGAAGTATATCCTGTAACTGCATACTACTGCAGTGTGATCAATTAGTTAGTTAGGTGTTCTAATCCTAGACCTGACAAGTGTGTGTGTGTTTGTCTGTCATACTCTGTCTGTGTAGAAAGCCATGCTTTTTAGGGTAGTCACACTCTCCACAATTCAAATGCTTAACTTTGGCAAGGCTGCTGATGTCATCCACCTAGAAGTACACCTCTGTGAAGTTTGTAGCCCAGTAATTGATGCAGCATGTGCCATAATGGCTTATTGCTTTAGTGTGATATAGAACTCTGGTAGGGTTCTATTCCTACCCATGGCAGATCTGGATGCTTTGTGTGTGTTTTAATGTCTGTGTAGGTTCATAGGTAGGTAATAGGCTATCAGTCCTAGGGCCTATACAAGCCTAGCCAAAAAGGTACCCTGGCTTTCACCACCCAGGAAAATTATTTTCCTGTGTACCTTTTGAGCAGAGCCACAGAGGTGATCCCTGGGGGGGAATTTCCTATTTCTCATCCAAACATCAAGATTTTACTTGCAGAGTGCTAATGAGGAGCTTTGTTTGATATAGATAGGTAGTTTGTTCCATAGTATGGGAAGTCTCTGGGACAGGAATCTATCCTTCTAGCATGTTCTGTTTATTGTGGTGACAAGGTTTAGGTCCTTAGAGCATGTAGCTTGGAGCGATTGGGATTTCTTTAAGTGGAGCATGTCCAACAGCTCTGGGTTTAACATAGCTTAGCATGTTAGGGAGAGACTGCCTTTGAGTAGGTGATATACGACAGAGTAAAGCTGGAGTTTTTTTTGACAGTTTGCGTAGGGCATCTGTTTGAGGCCAGTAATCCTTTTTGGGAGGTATTTCTGTGGCCTTTCCAGTTGTTGTAGATGTCTTGTGTGGTACATACCAAAAGGGGTGTTGTACTCTATAATGGGTCTAATGAGTGACAAGTAGAGGGGAACAATGACCTATTTTTTCCTGGACGAGAAACCTTTTGTGATGAGGTGTGCCATGTAGAAGGATTTCCTGACTGCTGTGCCAATGTGATTATGAAAGGAGAGACTACTGTCCTCCTGTGTCCCAAGGTCTCTTATCACACTTTTGGTGTTAAGTAGACTACCACCTATGTGGTAGCTCATGGGTACAGAGCTTTTACCAAAGGGAGCAATGCATTTTAGGCTAGTCACACTGAGTATATTCCAAAAGTCCTACTTTGGAAATACAGCTGACCATGAATAAATGAGTATTCATTGTGAAATACACCTTTGGAAAAGGAGTTCTCCAGTAATCCCCGTGGTGCGTCCTATAACAACTCCATGCTGCAGTGTAATATAGACCTCTGTTAGGGTTTCTATACCCACACATGTCAGTTGTGGATGTTTTATGTGTGTGTCACTGTCTGTAGGGAGCAATGCATTTTAGCCTTGCCACACTCACTACAATTTGAATGTCCTACTTTGGCAATCCTGCTGATGTCATCCAGTGTGATATACACCTTTGAGGAAGGAGTACTCCAGTAATCTCTGTGGTGCATACTATAACTGCATAGTGTTGTAGTGTAATAAACTAGTTAGGTAGGGGTTCTACTCCCATACACGACGTGTGTGTGTGTGTGTGTGTGTGTGTGTGTGTGTGTGTGTGTGTGTGTGTGTGTGTGTGTGTGTATGTGTGTGTGTGTGTGTACCTCATATTCTGTGTGGAGATGAGTGTGAGTGTGTGACACATGGGCCCAATGTGGAGCATGTTTTGCAAATTTCTTATATAGTGGGCCTACTATATATCACAATGTCCACCGTACGGGGATAACAGATGTGAAATAGCCGAGAGGCTGGGGTACAAATCCATACCCATGTGACATCAAGGCCAGGAAATCACAGTTAGCAACCCCAGTATTATCCAGAGCACACTCTCAACCCATGTCTCATACACACACACACACACACACACACACACACACACACACACACACACACACACACACACACACACACACATGCCTAGGCAACAGCCAATATGTCGGTAGTACACTGCATATTGGCCACTGATAGCAACTATGGAGTGATTGCAGTAGGCTATAGAGGACAAGGCACCTTAGCCATCTGTCTATAGGCAAGTACATGCAGACAGTGCACCTTCCCCATGTTCCCCACTGGACACCTGCAACACCTGTGGTGCCATTACATGTGACCCACAAAGAACATACCATGCCTGAAAACATGCCCTGTATCTGTTAAGCTCTTTCCAGTGGTGAGAATCAAACCTTGCACCTTGTGATTGAAAGGCATACACACTAACCACTGTACCATTTGACCTTTCAGGTATGGACAGATGCCAGTCACACCATGGAATGCCGTTAACATGCTATTAATGTAGGTGCAGGGTAAACCTGCTGTCTATTGCCAGATCCCAACTTAGGTGGACAAGAGTGGCTCACCTGATGATAATCTGTGTACACAAAATGGGCCAGACTTCCCAGGTACAGTTCCACATGTCGCTGTACATGCATGTGGGAGGTGTGCACATTCCAGACACCGTCCATGTCATGAACTAAGGAACACATACATGACAAGCATTCCACAGCATTGGCCACACACAATAGTCACCCAGGTGACTGGATGGGGGATACAATACCCACCTGTGTGGGCAAATGCAGAAATGACAGCCCTTAGCCACAATGCAGACCATTGTCATGTGGCCTGATGCCAAGGTATACCCAACACCTTGCCTTGTATAGCCGTCTGGCACAGTCGACCACCACACACCCATGCAGAAATGCACCCATGCATGTCAGTACTGGCACCCTGGGTGTTTATGTGTGTGTTGTATGATGTGTATGATCACATCCACACTCACTACAGCCCCCATTGGCAGACTGAAGCATGCTGTCTGATGTCAGACACCTCCACATACCCTTTGCCCGTATAACCTCCATAAGACCCATGTGGTGCATGTGATACCTGAACAGTAATGTGTTGTGGCAATCTCACTAGTGATGAGTTGTAATCCTGGTCCTGCCAAGTGTGTCAATGTGTGTGCATCCCTGTAAGAGTGTGGCTGTTTTGACGCTGGCACCTGTTCATGCAGACAGGCACGTGTACTTCACCTACCGTATAGCTACCATATCCCTGTTGCAGATGTCACTCACCATCACATATATGTTCTGAGGGCTGCATAACAGGTAACCTATGTGGCGCATCCAATAACTGCATAGAACTGTGATTGCACTACATAGTCATCAGGGGGCTGATACCCTGTGCTGGTAGGTGTGCGACACAAACATGTTTAAGTTTTACTTTGCCACCCCTCCCTGACTTGTCTTTGCCTCTGTCTGCCTCTGTCACTCCCTCATTGGCGGATGGGGAGACCTACACCTGCTTTGCTGGGGCAGCAGCATGAGTATTTTAGGTAATGCTCATGATCAGCTGATGGCCTCTGTATGAATTGCAACCCTCCCCTAGCTGAATGCATGTGGAACAGCTGTGGAAACATTCCCATAGCCAATTGCATGAAAATACACTCCAATATCTAGGAACATGATGTTGGTGTTGGGCCTTTTCATTCACTGTGAGCAGGAACTCGATTTGTTGTTTGGCAAACAACATCTCAGATGGATTGGGAATTTACCTATGACAACATACACTGTGGAAACAGGCCAACATATAGGAGGGGGATGTGCCTGACCTGACTACAGACTGTAAGTGCTGCTATACTGCATTCGAAGTAATGTTGATTTAGCAGTGTGTGTGCGGATATGGCTGCCCTACATGTATTAATACCTGCCATGTTCAGTTCTATGTTTATGACTCCCCATCTGTAGTGTAATCTGTAGACTGGGCAGTGTGTGTTGCCTTTGGTTTCATGTGTTACCCACAGAGCATGGATCTGTGAACTGCAGAAGGTAGTGTGAGGATTGCAGTCTGTAGATGGTGAAAGCCATGACAGTTACTGATTTTGTATCCCTCATAGGACATATGATGCGACAAACCCTCTTACAACAGTAAATGCATGATGTTATCACAGCAACATGTCAATACTGGCCCTGTGTACGTGCTTCCAGCCACAACTCTGTCACCCTTTGTACATATGTCATGCATTAAGAGGTGCAAATGTGCTGTACACCATAATTAGTGTCATCATATCTGTTAACAAGCCAGTGAGATATCAGACAGCTACACATGTTATGTACAGTAGGGGTTATATTTGATGACATAACCTGGACATTCTGTGATTGTTTGTACAGTAATGAGGTCTGTGTACTTATCGTAAATATTGACAGTGTGTGTATTGTTAATATTTACCTTGGCCTGTGCACAGACTGTGGTAGATGTCATTGTTCTAAGTCCTGTCCTATGTGATGTTACATGCTGCTCTACTGTATGTTATCATATTGGCTTACAAGTTTGTAGGGCCATACACACAGATGTCCCATACGACAGACAGGCATCAGGCCACACTGTGTAGTGGCCCAGTATATGTAGGGTTAGGGTGCAAGTGGCACATATGAGAATGGTATTGGACAGATAGTCCATATACTGTGTATAAGACAAACAGGATAGGACCACCATGATGTAATGCATAAAATGAGGATTTATTTCATATAACAAAAAATAAGCGCTTTCGCGTGCTAACAAAACACGCTTTTTCAGATCTTACAAAACAGTAAAAGTGTCCCTATATATATATTTGAGTTCCATTGAAAACACCTAGAGCAATCATTCTATTATCAATTAATGATTCATCACATTCATTTGACTGCAGATTCAACTAAAATGAAACTCTCTAAAGCTATACTAATGTTCAGGACATATGGTGAATATATATGTACATATGATTATCCCGATATCTATATAGATAGTTACGCATGTACATATCGAGATATATAGATAGGTGTGTATATGTACATAGATATACATATACACACCCAGATATATACATATACAGAGCATTATATGTCTACACATATACAGATAGGGATATATATGCACATATACGTATACTACACTGCCATTCCTGTCAGCAGTCCAGTGTTGTTGTATCCCCCACATATATGGTGGGGCTGGGGCCATATATGTGTGGGCTTCACCTACACAATACATGTGTGCCCATATGCACTCCAGAGGCTAGTATATGTAACAGTGGTGTATGGCCCTGTATTATTGATTCTGGGGGGGGGATGCACCATACATAACTTAGGCTGTTACAAAATATGGGGGTATCAGGGGTGAGCTGCCTTAAGGTATCTTGATGTACAGTACCATACATTTCACCTATCATGACATTACGTACATAAACATAATGTGGGTTACTGAAGGCTTACTGCCTCCTGCCATACAGACTGTTCTGTTTGCCAGTGTGCTTGTGATGGGGTCAGTTATGCCTTGTTATGTAACAGTTACATCCCATTGGGTCAACTGAAGTCTTTACCACCTAGTGATTGTGTACAGAGGGTAGATAAAGGCTGCTGGACTATACACTTGCATCACTTACTGTTGATTGTGTGGTATCCTGTGGCCCAGTCTGTCTTCACTATTGTACAATTTGGAGGGCTTGGCCTGGACAGCAACAGTTGTGGACCTTTCCAGACTACTGTATTAATATAACTGTTTCACAGTTGCATTACTCTGCTGATATGGATGTCAGTGTCCGAACAGCTATGTGACATGGCATATACACATGTAATAGTACATAAATAAAGGTATTCCATTTCTGAAAACCTGTGTGTGGTGTTTTATTCTATGGCCTCTCTGTGGATATATGTTGCAGGCAAAGAATGTCATTTGTACAGGTGGCTCAGCCAGTGTCCAGTTGTTAGGGTGTTAACTGTAGGCATAGTGGCTGTTCCATATCGTGTGCACCTTCTCTGTATGTATCTTACTGTACTTATCTATGCATGTGTATGTGTAGTCACATGTATATATATATATATATATATATATATATATATATATATATATATGCATATATGTGTCTGTGTATATGTACCCTGGGGATGCTGATAGCTTCCACAGTTTACATTTCCTATGGGAGGCAGACTGTACTGCATGATATGTTACCAATACCAGCCTGACATCATACAGGTGGGATGTAGTACTGTTAACATCTTGTGCCCATGTCGTGTCAGGTCCTGGTTATGGGATCTGCAACACTTGGTAGTGTATTGCAGGGTGGATGTGTTTGGCTGTGGGGGGGTATGCCTATTCGTACAAGAAGAATATTGTTTGGGCCTCTCAACCTCATTAACTTGTGTTCCTGCCTGTCCTGCACAAGCCTACCTGAATGTGCCCTGCTGGATGTCTATGAATATAGCCCACAATAAATAAAAAGCCTATCTGCTCCCTGAGAGTCATTCCCCAAAAGGAAAACAGTAAAAGTATGTCTACTGCTACTACCATATGTAAAAGTTAAATTTAGTATATAACTAAATTTAGTATATAACTACTGCTAGTTTAAAGCAAGCTTCCCTGCCAGGTTAGCCAGCAGCCATACCTCCCTTTTCTCATCTAAATAACCCTTACTTCCCTTATTATACCCTCCTTATTTCAAACTAGGAAATCTCCCTCCTCTCCCTTAACCTGATATCCCCTTTAGGGGATTTTTGCTGCAATAAAGTGATTGCCCACTAGGTGGCGGTCCACTATTAGCTTTTTGTCTCTAAATCCTTTACCTATTCTTTACCAAATCTCCCTAACACAGTTCCTAGTCATCTCTTTTTACTGCTCACTCTCTCACTATTGTCCCAGTATAACTTATACACATATCACTATTCTAATATCCCAAGTCTATACTTTGTAAGCCTCATACCTTCTTCTACATCTCAACAATCTTACCTTCCAACTTTCACACTCCACTGTATGTTCTCCTCGACATTCTTCCCTCTCTCTGACTCTACCTGCTCCGTTCGCCCTGTGGGCTCACTCCGGTCCCCTACCCTGCCTCCAATTCCCACCTGCCCCTGCACTCCTACACTTATTACCAAATTGCCACTCTCCCTCATCTTAAACCACTCCCACACATCAAGATCATCATCATTACCCAGTCATTCACAGGACCCAACCCTACAACTTAAACTCTCTCCAGTCTCTCACTATAAACTAACTACAAATACTCCAATACTGTTTAAACAAGCTTTATCTAATGACCCCTACAATGCCTCCACTAACTTTTCACAATCCTCCAAAATCTAAACCCATTTACTGCTTAATTCCCCTGCTTATATTTCTCTATCTTCTCACAACCTATGAATACCATTACCTCCCTGGCACTCAGTAACCTAGAACCATAACCAGTACTTCCAATAAGCCATTTAGCTCCTACCAACCACTGCCCCACCTGTCATCAAGCTCTTCCAAACCAGAAACACAACATCCCGTTTGTCCTTCATATATAATTCCATAATTAAATACTATCACAAACTCTTACTAAAACTACAGAAACTAGTCATTATATTACTACCAAACATCATAGTGGATGGTGACATCCATCCTAACCCAGGCCTAACCCCACCAGTCAATATCCCCCTCACAAATAACACCCCCATAGCCTACGAAACTCAAATAATGCCTCCAACACACTCCTAGTGTGTCTCCTAAACATTAGAAGTATTAATAAGAAAATTCACTATCTACATGCCCTCCTAGATATCCACTCCCCTGATATACTATGCCTTTCTGAAGCCTGGCTCAAACCTACCACCATTGATAATGAGGTTGCACCCCCTGGCTACAATATATTAAGACTTGATTGCCATCTTGTAACACCACACTCTAGAAGTATCTAATACTATTACTCCAAATGCCTTACTCACTAACAACGCAGAATTACTCATCACAAACACAAATCTATAAATATTGCATGCATCTACATTCCCCCAGGTGACAACGTAAATACTTTGGAGGGTATCCTACAATGGCTGTCCACCAACTGCCCCCAGGAAACTATTATTCTTGGGGACATTAATATTGACTGGAATACTTGTTCTTCAGACCTTCCCTCTACCCATATAAATTTGCATGACTTCTCCAAGATGATAACTCCCCCTACCAGAATCAATAAGCCTAACAATAAGGAAAGTATCCCCGACTGGATATCAATAAACAACCTACCCCAGATATATACAACAGGCACCCTACCAGAAGACTTTAGTGATTATTTCATGACGTATATAATCAGAAAAAGAAATGACATCCCCCAACAATCTAACTTTAAAACCATTAGAAGTAGCAAGAACTTTAGTCAAGCTAAATTTCAGACCAAACTTAAGACATGTGACTGGTCCAATCTATGGCTGCTTCCTCTTAATGAAGCAGTCTCATACTTTAACTCCAAATTTCTTGCTATCCTGGATAACCATGCTCCCACACGGACAATCAGAACCAATACAAAGTAGCTCCATGGCTTACCAATGATACTAGACAAAACATTATTAACAGAAACAAAGCATGGACCTCCTGGAAAACCATCAAATCCCCAAAAGACCAACTCAAATATAAACAGCTGAGAAATGACACAAAGAAGTCCATTATGCTAGACAAAAAGAGTTACTACTGTAATCTGCAACAAAAGCACCAAAACCAACCACAAAAATTCTGGTCAGGCATAAATAAACTTCTCCACCCAGGCCAATCAGCTACCTCTACCCCCTTAACCACCCTCCAACAACCTACTACAATTGTTGCTAACACCTTTAATACTTTCTTTACAGAAACCATACAAGCCCTAGCCAGTATGCTATCTCCTAATACCCCAAGCACCACCTATCCCACACCTGATAATGAAATCCCCTTTCAACATCTTTTATTAAGTCCCTACTTAAGAAACTGAAACCTACCACACTCTCAGCAGACATACTACCTGCAGAGTATCTCCAAAAAGTCACTAATGAAATAGCATACCCCATCTCAATTTTAATCAATAGAACTATCAACAAAGCTTATATCCCCTCCATCTGGAAAATCTCACACATTATTCCACTTCATAAAGGGGGTAATTCCACTGAGCTTTCAAATTATAGGCCCATAGCCATCCTGTCTCCCTTGGCTAAAATAATGGAAACATTTATCCACAAGCAATTTGTTGTCTATCTGAATCAAAACTCTCTCCTAGCTACCTCCCAGCATGGATTTAGACCTTGCCATAGTACAACCTCAGCCCTTCTCTCCTTCTCTCACACAATAAATCTAAACCATAATAACAAGCTCTCCTCAGCCCTCTTCCTAGACCTATCTAAGGCATTTGACATGGTAAACCATCACCTACTCCTAAACATATTAAAATCACTCTCCATAGATAACCAAGCAATCAGCTTGTTTCATTCTTACCTAAGTGACAGACAACAAGCTGTACTATGGAAGGATAACCTATCGTCCCTTTTACCAGTCACCCTTGGAGTCCCATAGGGATCTATTCTAACTTCCCTCCTATTCTCCATATTCATTAATGACTTTTATAAAGTCATCCCAGATGCAACTTGTATTCAGTATGCAGATGACTCCACCCTAATCTGCTCTGCCACCTTCCCCACAGACCTACAATCCCTGACCCAAATCACTTTTAACAAGGTAGAGAACTGGTTAATTGGTTGCCGACTATTAAACCCAAATAAAACCAAACTATTACTCTTCTCCCATACTGAAAAGGTCCTCTCACCTCCTCTCACCATAACATCTTATAATGGCACCATAATTTCCTCAGAATCTAGCCTTAAACTACTGGGAGTGATCATCAACAATAAACTTAAGTTTGATGCTCACATAGACAAAACTATTAAAACAGTTAATAAAAAAACTGGGGTCCTTATACAGGATTAAACAATTCCTAACCCCATCTGCTAGAACTGTTATCGCCCACACTCATCTGCTATCAACCCTTCCCTATACCTCACCCATCTTCGTAAACCTAAGCAACTCTAACCTCAGTAAACTTACTAGGTGCTACAATAACATTGCCAGATTTGCCACAGCATCAGCTTATAGAACCCATCACTGTCTTAACCTTCAATCACTAGACTGGCTAGAATTACCCAACCAACTGCAATATAACCAATTAATAGTTGTTCACAAAATTCTCTACCAACCAGAAAGTACACCCATACTGAAAAATATTATCACCCCTTACAGTAATCTAAAAGCCCCTAGCTCTGCCAACAAAATGCTAGTACAAACTGCTAAAACCAACAACTCAGACAGTGATTCACAATTATCTAACTCTGCTGGAAAAAAAAAAACTGGAACCTACTTCCTGCAGAACTCACCACAGACCCCTCCTTATCCCAATTAAAAAAAAATCCCTTAGAAATTATCTAAAAATACATTGGCTCTGTCCCTGTTCAAACCCTGACTAACCTCCTTTCAAACACAATCTAAATATGTGAACCTCATTACAAGATTAAAACTCTGATCCTCTAACAGTCTAAGAAATATTGTGCTTCTCCCACATAATGGAAAAAAATTTAAACTTAAGCCTATAGTCATATGTGGTAACCATCGTACTATACATATGTTCCTTTTTAAGATGAAATCCTTAACTACTTCTTTCTCAGCCTCCAACTTCCAACCTTCCTGTGTGTACGTGAGAAAAAAACATGTACCTCTGTGCACATATCATTAAATAAACCACAATTTTGTTATAAAACAATGTAGTAATTTATATGAATAACATATACCTGTGTGTGTAAATACCACTAAACAAGTCAGAATTATGTGATAAATTCTCTGTAACATTTTTCACTGTATTTACACCTGTTTGTATATTTGGAGCTTTTCTCCCCAGGCCTTCGCTGAAAATGGGCCTGTATCCAGTCAGACTTTTTCCAGTTAACAAATGTAAAATAAAATAAATAAATAAAAATAAAATAAAAAAAATAAAAAAAAAATATATATATATATATATATATATATATATATATATATATATATATATATATATATATATAGGTTGTATCTGTTTAGATATTAATATATTTACACACACACACATACATCTAAATGTTGGTATACATTCTCTGTACTGTTGCATGACTGGTCTGGATGACATGTTTCTGAAAACATCAGCTTTATGTATATCTGGCATGGCTTAATGGTAAATCACTTTGTCTATGGGGTGCAGGGTTCTGCGTTTGAGCCTTGCAGAGGCTGTTTATTTTGTTGCTGGGCAGAAGATGGGCTGTTGGATACAGATTGAGGAACTTTAAAGCAGTTGTAAGTGGGTTTGCGTGGTTTTGCACAAAAGCAAGCACTGCTAATTTCCAGTTACATTTTCTTTTACTCAGTTAACTTCTGAATTGCTTAATCTGTGTAGGCAGTGCTTACCCCTGCTCAAACAGGCTTAGACCACTTACTGCTGCTTAAAAGTGCTTATTCCCACTTACCCCCATGCTAATTTCTTTAAAAGAAAAGAAAAAAAGGGTTGATAAGAAAGTGGTGAAAAAGGCGCACAACGAGGGAAAGACAGTAGGGAAAATAGTTAGGGATGTGCAGGAAGGGTGTAGGCAAGGTCCATAGCTGCCCATTTCTTCTACAGCAACAGCTGTGCATACACACTGATTTTGGAGGTTGATTTGGATGCTAAAACCCCTGGTAGAGGGGTAAGGACAACAATAATAAGTTGTGATGCCAATTAGACTGGATTACATGTATCCAGTGGACATGTGTGTGAAATGGACAGCTATGTATGGGACGAGATTTTTTTGTGGGAACAGATTGCCCTCTTTTTTTCAGGGTGAGAGTGGGATGTTGGGGAGGGGTAGTAGGCATATTTGGGGAGGTAGGTTGGTTAGGTTAACAGACAAGACACACAAGACCCATACAGTGGCTGTATATGACACATGTGGGGGGTAAACACTTTGCTGGGGAGGGGTGTTGGGATATCGGAAGCACACAAGCCCCCTAGTGGCAACAGTGGGACTGAGGTCCCCACCCATGGGCAGTCACCACTGCACCTTCACAGCCCCGAAGATGGCTGTGCTGGGGTCTGAGCCACAGAGCCAGTCTGACTCTCTAATCAGGACTTGCAGCCCTCAAGCTGGCGTAGAAGATCACCAAATTCTCATTGATCGCTCTACGCACCATGACCCCGACCTGCCAATGGGTGACAGGTGCCTGTCCATGCCCACTCCCAGGGGGGTGAGCCCCATCCCCGGAGACAGTTCCCCCAAAGGTGGTGAAAGACCAATGGACAGGGAGGTCTGGGGTTAGGCCCCAGACATGCTGGTGCCCAGTGCCATGGCCAGCCGAGGTGGGACAGGTGGGTCCGCTGGGACCGACCTTCCCAAGCGTGCTATAGAGTTTAGATTTCATCATCATATATGGGTTAGTAGTAGTCAACACATTCCAGGGTTAGGTATAACAGCATGCATAGATATTTCCATCAACCCAGACACCAGATATGGAGCAGTTGCATAGCAAACAAAACACATACATATATGGGACCACAGTGGTAATAAGAACTGCATGCAGGTATGTTGATGGCACCATGCCAACAATGTTGGAATAATTCAATATGGCACATGCATGGGAACCATTAAAATATTTATCAAACAATTGGACATTATCAGAGTCAGTACATACCAGTTGGGGTAGGTATGTTGATTATTGTTGGATATAAGATGGGGGGAGAGAAAGCTGTCAATTAACAAGTAGTATATTCCTGTAGTCCACATTACTTTCCTAGTCAGTGCTGTTATCTGTACCTTACAAGTCTTACTGCAATACCCTATAGCCTCATTATGTACAGTGATATGGCTGTCATCATCATTACACATGAACTGGTTTTACCTGCAGTATACACCTCTTACCTGGTATACCTGTGGAGGGAATGTTTGTTAACACCGACTGACTGTTTGTTCACATATGCCTGGATTCCAGGTTGATGTTTTGCACTATGCTATCCAACTCTTTCTGCACAGACTCTGGCCATGTGTTGACACATGCTGGTGTGCCTGGACATATCTAGAACATCGCCCTCTCCCATCTTTAGTGACCTGAAACACACATATACATGCTTTCCTACACAGTTATATTATGTAGCACAGTGTGGGCGACAGGGACCAGTGATACTTTATTATTCAGAGAAACTGCAACACTCACACACTCCTACAATACCAGGGTGGACAGTACCAGTACAGGTTATATTAGTCTGTATTTCTCAGCACAGTGTTCATATCCAATGTACTTGTGGGAGCAATGTTTGTTGGCACTTCCTGACTGTTGCCAAACAAAGTTCCAGATTACACATTAGTAATATGCACATACATCTCACTCTTTTACTGTACACACTCTGGTCACAGCTTGACAACATGGGAGTGTAGATAGGACATACTTGAAATATTACTCTCCTAACAGTTTTGGGGGTTACTACAGTGACAGGTATGTTCTCATGATGGTTGACAATTACTTGCAATCCCTGTTTGCTGGCTACACATCTGAGATCATCCCATCGACTTACCAGGGGGACAGGCAGCAGATATGGGCACATATACTGGACATTCTGACCTCATGTGTACAGTTGTGGGGTATGAATCTGTATGCAGTCTAATTCCACTCCCAAGATTCAGATCATGGCTGTGTCTGCTACAACGTAAACACTGTCCATCACAGTTGTGTCTGCTATATTGATATCTTCAATCTGCTTTCTGTCTTATTAGGACCCTGTGCTTATGCATTCTGACCTTGTATAACAACACTCTTGTACAGCTTTCCTAGACAGTTATATGTTGTAGGACAGTGTGGGTGACAGTGATGTGTAATACCTCATTATTCGGAGCAACTGCATATCATTCTTGTATTTCTGGCCACAGTGTTGGTATCTGACAGACCTGTGGGAGGAATGTTTATTAGCACTACCTGAATGTTCCCACACATAGAACCAGGTTCCACATTACTATTATGCACATACATCTCACTCTCTTACTGTACACACTCTGACCACAGCTTAACAAGTTGGGGTATAAATGGGGCATACGTGGCTTCTTAGTCACATAAGGTATCGGGAAGTTGCTAGTGTGCCAGGGTTGTTCTCATAGCTGTGTGTCAGTCAGTTGTATTTTCTGTTTGCTGCCTATACGTCTGGGATCATCCCACTAATTTCCCAGGGGGACAGGTTGATAGGCAATAGATATGGGCCACTTTAATAGACATTCTGGATATATCTGTACAATTGTGGGTATGATTCTGTATGCAGATTACTACCACTGGCAGGATTCAAACCATGGCTGTGTGTGCTAAATAAACAACAGTTCACATTTCAGTTGCATGTGCTATTCGTTTTTTGTTGTCTGCATTTTCCCTGTTTATTGTCTATGTGTCTCTCAGTTGTACTAAATGGCCTCTGGGGACTACACCTTTCATATACAAGCATTCCTACAGATTCAGTTTATGGTACATGGTGTAATTAACAGTGCTTAATACAACAGTACTATTATATGATTGCAAATCTATATTACCATATGATACCAGAATATACACATGCAGTCCAGCAGTTAGACAAGCTTTGTCAGGATATTCCACTTTTATTGATATACAAACAATATGATACTCTTCCTGCCATATTCTCTAGTGTATGCAGTACTTGCCTTGAACAATACAGGTTTTATACTAGCAATTAATTTACTACTACTTTTATTTTTATTTCCTATGACAGTGAAAGCATGATTATTACTGACCTGCCTCGCATCGCAACCTCGTCAGGCAGCTGATGTGGGTCTCCTGGTTCATGGCCTGCTCTGTTGCAGCTGTGGGAGACATAACAAGAATATTTAGACATACCCACCCATGATATACCTGAGCTGGCAACTATCACACACATACTGGAGTGATACTTACACACATCTGTCACATCCCCTGATGCCCTAGCCTCTTGGAGCCATTCCTCTAAGAGGTCTCCCTTCTGCCGCTTCAGATCGGCATAGTGCTGCCTGACCTGCTCACCAGTTTGGGGTATGCCAGTGGCACTGGTGAGGTCATGGGCAAGATGGTCCCAGGCCTCTGCCTTATATTGGGAGCCTTGGTACTGGCCCTACAGCAGTCTTTGTGCATGGTCTTTAACTAGGAGTCCTGCCATGACCTTGGACTCCTGGATGCACCAGCATTGCGACTGGAAGCACACTCCTTCTCCCCTTACTGCCATAGTGCATGCAAGGGGAAGCTACAACCAGTTATGAGATGTATTCCCACCTCTTGGGGTTAAGTAGGGCTGATTTCCCACACTTTTCCATGATTGACCAGTTTTGAAAAGGTTAAGCTATGGGCTAACCTGCATACCTAAGGCTGGCATTGTTTAAAGGGCCATACCACTTGGCACAATGAGTTAGCTGGTCTACACATTACTCACACCTCCTAAGCTGGCCTGTGCAATGCTTAGTGTTGCTTACATTAGACTTTCATTATAATGCCTTTTTGGCATTGTGATATTATTCATTACACCTTATATGTATGCCTGGTATCCCTGATTGATGTGTACGTACACTCTGTGGGGTCCTTGTGTTTTATTGGGGACTTCAACACTCTATTACAATTACACCTCACTTCTGGGCTTACTGCTGTACTCCAGTTCACATATTTATGTTATGTAGTGGGTCATCGCACATATGATTGTATGCTGATGCCTTTCACAGGTTTAGTTTTATTATACTATGGCGAGGACATGTTTGCTATTAACTCATTCTTCTGTACTTCTGTGATTGTTTGGTGGATAACTACTGGGACTATGGTGGATATGGTCCTGGGTTCGAGACCTGCATGGCTGTTTATTTTGTTGATGAGCAGAACAAGGGTAGCTGGATACAGAGTGATTAAGGCACTTTTGGGCAGTTGTAAGTGGGTTTGCGCAATGGTAAGCACTGCTAACCTGCCATTACATCTGCTTACAGAGAGTTAGCTTGAGAATTACTTAGCCAGAGTAGGCATTGCGTACTGCCACGCAAACGGGCTTACATTCGCTTACTAGTGCTTACATATGCTTACTACTGCTTATTGGTGCTTAGACCTGCTTACTAGTGCCTTATCCATTACGACACTGACACCTCACGTGCATTTACTGCAGTAATTCAGTTCATAAATATATGTTATTTAGTGGGTTATGCAACAAAAAATATTGGTCATAATGTACTTTGCCATGTAAAATTGGATGTGCTGCAGTGGGACTCGAACCAGGAATGTCTGCTTGTAAAGCAAATGCTCTGCCCACTACACTATTGCTCTGCTGCTTCGTTTGAATATATCTTTCTTGTTATCCTCTTCAGCCTTTTCAGCTGCTTTAACCATAGCTAAGCGATGGGCACACCCACACAGCTACAGTTAGCTGTAATTGGATGTTTAAAAAAAGGTTTCTTCATTTAATTTCTATATTCTGTTGCTGTTATACGCAAAGGGGACTATTGGTGGGAATATGCGGTCACCTGTGAGCAGTCTCGCTCATTGCATTCTCCTTTCTGCTGTTCTACATTGCGGGCGCATGTTTTTTCTGAGAGCTCTGCTCTCAGACATGTCCCCTGCACTTTTACATGCTCCATGTAAGCCTAGGAGCTTGGACAGTGTGCATCATTAATATGCATGATGTGCTGCCGTCTTGCTCCTAAATGGTCGCTTCCAAGCAGGACTAAGCTAGTCCTGCACAGAAGATTAATAAATCCGGGGGAATGTCTTTCCTAATCACTACAACTCAGGCAGCAGAGGAAGGTAATTCTTCTCTGATATGAATATTTGGAGAGAAAAAAACTTCAGCAAACATAATACAATTTTATTTCTACTCTTCCACCTCAGCAGATTTTAATATTAATAGTGCAAAACTCTGAGCTGGAGTATAAATTTACTGTATATTTAGCCCTAAATGACAAAATCTGCTTTACAATACCCAGATAATCCTTTAGATTAAAAAAAAGCATGCTGGGCAGCTTGTGGTATCCCTACCAAATGTAAATAAAGCAAAAATGAATAGCTTCCCATCGAAAATAAAATTCCAAGCCTAGAGCCATAACTTAGGTTCATAGGTTCATAGATTAGTACTAAGCTAACTGCCCTTGCGAGCCATTTTAAGCCTAGCCAATTATCCCTTATGAGACTCAAACCCTGCACCTTGTGTTTGTAAGGCAAACACCTTAACCATTAGGCCACCCTCCCAACCCTCCCAATAACTGAACAGGAAAGTCTCAAGAATCTATTTGCATGTGAGGAAATGAAGGAATACACAATCTTTCTATTACTCCAAATAAAGGCTTGAGGTCTGATGGTTTACCAAGGCAACATTATAAAGAATGTGATAGTTGGTCTTTAAATGTCCTTAATTTAACAAATGTTCATTGTGTTAGAGAGGGTGTTGTTTTTCAGCCCTCTTGAAAGATACCTTAACAGAAATGATATTTAAGGGTCTGAAAGACTCCTGGCAGTAACCATTGCATACTTTTGTGAATGGGCTGCCATTTATTGTATGTGTTTACTGTGGAGCTTTTGTCTCTGGATCTCCACTGAAAAAGGGCTCTGTCCCAGCTGGACCAACCCAGTCAACAAGTGTCAAATAAATAAATAAATAAATAAATAAACACAGTATACTGTTTATGGAAGTTGCAGATTTATGTAAGTTGTAATGTGTGTGATGCATATGGCACCCAATGTATAAGCATAACATCACTGTGAATGTGTGCAATCCATAGACAATCACACTGTGAATATGCATGTATAATGAGTGCTCACGTATCATGTCTTCACCAAGAAATAATGCCATATATATGAGACACAGAAAGATGAACTGCCTTATATGATGAACAATAGGCAAGCTGGATCTGATAATAAGGTGAGAGGGGACTGGCCATAATATGCCTAATATAGTCCAGGAATGGCTGCATTTACTGCAAAAACAGCAAGTTGGTGTTATCTACAGTATATTGGATGGTCTCAATAAATATGACCATGTGGGTTTAAAATTGTAGTACTCTCTAATCCTTTGTAGGCACAATGCAGAGAGATGTTTGCTAAAATAAGAAACCTATTACCAATTTATTGGGGAAAACCAGTGCTACACAAGTTATGTTCTTACCACATATTTTCTTTTTCCTTAGGAGTATACTACTCTCATTCTCCCATCAGTTTCTAGAATAGACTCAAAGGGATATAGATAATGCTGAAGACTTTCAGCCTCAATGCAACATCTACCTTCCACTTATGGAGGAATAAGTATTTCTGAATTAGTAAGCTGTGCTCTAGCTTTTCAGTTAACTATTGTTATACATTATTTTGAGAACAATAAAGATGTGGTAACATAAAATAAATCTCTATAAAATGAGTGTGGGTGTTTTTTTTTTTTTTTTTTTTCTGGGGAGTGGTTAAATAGACGTAGTGATGACAGTAAGTGATTTAGGAATTTGAAATGGAAGTGAGGGCCAACTGATTTGATTTGGACGCACCCTAAAGTAATTAAAATCATAATAGTACAGCAGTGAGTGTCTAGATGAATAGAAAAATAACTAAATGGGTTCTGGTTCTTAGCCCAGAGACTGTTTAAGGTGGAAAGAAATAGCAAACTTACATAGTGAATATGGCCTACCTCCTAATGAGGAATGGTTTACTTATAATCTGGTCAGACAGATATGGGTGCAAAACATACTTATTGGAAAAAAAACGTAATACCTTTCCTAGGATTAAACAAGAAGGAGTTAAAAAGTTAGTGCAGGATTGATCTATAAAAAAGGCCGCAGTGAAAAGGAAGCTGATGCTATCAAGTGCCTTGCCTATATGTGGTGGAGGCAACAGAATATTATTTTCTCTAGGTAACAATGGGATCAAATATTAAGAGTTATAGAAAAACTTAAAGTGGCCTAAGCATTATGATCAATAATTGAAGATTTTATTTAGATGGTATTTAACTCAACAAAATCAAATGAGAATGGTAGTACTGAGAAATGAGCGTTGCTGGAGATGTGGGTAAACTGAAGCAGATAATATGCATCTGTTTTGGTACTGTCCCAAAATTCAGATATATTGGAGCATTCTCAGTAGCAGGCTTAATTCCCTATTTGGAATGTATCTTCAGCTTAACTGGGAGTTTTGGATTTTTGGCTTTTACCCTAGAGTGAGCTCTATTATAAAGTAGTATTTAGAAGTGTATTAGATTCTGGCTGGTGTCATAAAAATTGCTTTGTTTCAAAAAATGGAAAGCAAGATTAATTATAGCAGAGAATAATTTGCAATTTGTTAAGACAACAGCTGTGCAGTATTTTTATTATTTAAAATTGCTGAAAATATGGATAAAATCCCCCACTGGAAAAAGATAAAATACCATCGCTTATCGAAAGGGGTTCTCCCACTAGGTGATATAGAATATAACAATCAGTAAATCCCATACCCTTTTTCATTCTTTTTGTTGCATAGCATGACTTCTATTGAATCTTTTCATTGCTTAACTAATAGTTTGTCATCCATTTTTTGCACAGTTTGTTATAGCAGCTAAACTGTTGTCATTTGTATTTCTTTTTCTCCTTCTTATGTGCCATTTTACATCATGTACTATATTCCCTCTTAACATTGTTGTTGTTGCATGCTTAATATGTCCTTCTGTAGGTTATTATTTCTTCTTTTAAATGCAAATAAAATGTATTAAAAATAAATATAACTGTATGGCAACCATACATTGCCACTGGAGGTTCATACCATGTTGCTGATGCAGTGGACCATTTGTAGCCTAAGTAACAATCCAACCCATTAGCTAGATTTCAAAATTATCAATGGGTATCATTAATTACTTTGGTTATTTTGAATGTTTGTTACAACCAGAATTGTATCTTTTTTCGGTATTCTTAGTAAGATCTGTTAAGAATACTGACCTATATATAATATAATGTTGTATATGGCTATAAAACATATATGCATAGAGAGCAAACAAAACCAATATCATATACTTATGTGGAGAACATGCATCTATCCATACTTGTGATGGGCATAAATGAAAATGCTTGGCTTGCCATACATTTTCTGGGAGCTGCTGTGCCTTGGCTGCATTCCCTCACGTGATGACCTGAGAGTGCAGAATTAGATGGTGAGGCCACGCTCAGCTAAGCAAACTGTCTCTTTTCTGCACCATTGGAGGAATTCCCAATGGTACGCATGCTTGAAATGCTGGACATGATACAGGCACCACCATTAGTGTTGGAGCAGGCAATGTTTTACTGGAATTCCTTGCTGGTGTCATCTGCCACGGATTGGCAGTGCTGGGCAACTGTCACAGAGAAATCCTTCAATATATTTGCCAGAAGATTGTGTTCCATTTGTAGCCTGCAAAAATTCATTGCCATTTGGCACCTGTGGGTTCTATAGCATCTGGCAGATGCCAGATATGACATGCTATTACCCCTAAAATTACCAGAAGGTTTCATAAAGTAGAATGCACATCATAATGTCAGAGAACTGGCCAGACAGCCTGATATCCACACTACCAGCTAGTGGGTGCATGGAACAGGAGAAAACATAGATTGCAAGGGGCTCTCCACAGTCTATTACTTAAACATGCTATTTTCCTTCTCCAAGAGGCAAGGCTGTAGCCTCTGTAGGGTACCTGTTAGAGAGCGGTCAGTGTGGAGGGCACCACTTCAGACCTTGTATAAACACACAGTGACAGTGCTTTTTCCAAATAAGTGATAGATTGATAGATAGATAGCACAAATGCACCACGGTGACCCTGATGTAGACCTTCCGTGGCGCCTTCACAGGATGTATGGCATCATATGGCTGCATTAGCTTGTGCTGGGGTTGTTGCCGCTGTTGAAGTTCTGGAACAGTACTCGTAGTTCTTTACCATGAGCCTACAAGCACAGTTATAATCAGCTAAGATGGTACTTGTTCTGGACTGAACATCAGCTACCAATTTTAATCCGTTTTGTCTGCAGGTAGAGCAAATTCATAACAAAGTTGCTTGATATGACTGCTACCATGCATCAAAGGAGAAAGTGTGTGAATGGAATTACCAAGCTGTGTCAAGAGCTTCATATAGTTCGCTAGTCAGTAACAACATTTAGGAATATGCAGTTCAATAATTTTAGCAGCCCCTGTTATAAATATGAATTCTATCCAGTACTATCCTTGAGTTCCATTTATTGTTAAGAAGAATAGATCCCAATATTCACTATGATTTAGAGTTATTGTAATGTCTAAGTATTTATCCATATGTGTTTCCCATGATTTTAGGCTTTTTATATTTATGAAGCTTCTTAAGAAGCATTTTTATGTTTAGACTTGTTATACATACCTGGATTCATAGAAACAAACACACTTACTGTCTCAAAATAAATAAAAACAACTGAATCAAAAGTAAATACCACTAACAGCATCCTTTTATGTGGCAACAGAAAACCAAGATATTCAAAGTTTCATATTATATTTGTCATTGTCAAAAAACTTCAGAACCATAAAGAGTATTAATGTTTTAAAAAACCCTAAAGAGTATTAATGTTTGAACAAACACACAAAACAAATCTGATAAATCCTTTGGCAAATCAGTTTTTAAAACAAATGAAGAAAAGACAGAAACCCTAGTTGCTTCCTTTGTGACTTAATGAAGAAGTAAACTGTGCACCTGTGAACTGAGGGCGGCGCTAGGAACTCAACATTTTTAAGGTGTAAAATAAAACATATCAAGGCTTTATTGATAAAGCTCACTCAGACTCTGCCATAGATTGCTGTGTGGAACAGGCTAGTTTATTTTTGCTTTTTTGTATCTTGTATTTTGCTTTGTTTCATTGCTCTCTTCTCTTGTATATTGTGGTGTATTTTCTTTACATTGTATCTTTCTTGTATTCTGCTTTCAACTGCATATTTGAACTAGAAAAGATACCACAGCTGTGGCTCTTCTGAGTCACACAGAAATTAAAATTCCCCCTACCCTTTCAAGCTGGTGCTGCTGTGTTTTCAAACTCAACTGTCTTTTGCATGCCACACATGTTAATTTGACCCCTGTCATTTTTCATTAGGCATTAAGAGTATACACAAAATTATAATTTTCTGAAATCATTCACCTTCAGCTATTGAAACTTATTGGCCATCCCACTGTATTCCACAGTGCCAGAATACAAAGTGCCAACCCCCCTTCCAATCTTACTTTTATAAAATTAATGTCTCTTTCCTTAGATAGCTAAAGGTTGAGTTACTGTCTCTTTCATATCTAACTGCTTAGTGCACACTGCAACTCTTAGAATATTAACCCTTTTTTTCAGTCTTACCTTTAAAATCTGTAACGCCTGGCAAAAAAACACAAATTATTGGTGAGCCCACATTCTGCCTCTAAGTAGTCATTTTAGGATTATTGCTTCTGTTTTGTTCCTGGGGAGAGAAGGAGCATAAGGACATTATTTCCTGGAGACTGCTGATCAACAGAAAGCCTGATAACTTCTTCATAGCTGCCAGCTTGGCATTTGTGTTTATATTTTGCTCCAGGTAAGAGAAAGAACAGAGGACATTCATTCCTGACTGTTTTTGATTGGGCAATGAGTGTCTGTGTTGGACCTTCCTGATTGGTCTGGTTGCTATTCAAGATATCTACCAGGAAAAGGATACAACAAGCCTATAGAACCTTGCATTGTCTCGGACAAGACTGTTGATCACAAAAGAGCCAGTGGCCTGCTTCTCATCTTAGGATTGGTGCTACTGTTTTGCTTCTTGTGAGAGAAGAAGCAAAGGAGCATTGTATCCCAGAATAATGAAGCTTTGGTGAAACCAGCATTGGTTGTAGGTAGGCAGTAGCCAATGTGACAAATCCTTCATCACTCCTGACAAAGCTATTTTTTTTTCTTTTCAGTAAGTACTGCTTGATTAGCTGTTGTCTAACTAACTTCAGAATATCTCCTTAAATACTTTGTCCATAAATCATCAGGGTCTACTTACTAGTTTCATAATATTATACACATTAGCAACCTCTATAATTTTGTATTTGAATATAAAAAAAAACTAGCACTTCTGCACACTGCTTTCCAAAGTTCTAAAATACATACAAATACACTTGTTTGTGAAGTAGTAAAATGAAACACAAAGCCAATGGGAGAGCACTGCAAATTAATCAATCAACATTAATTCCTTCTTTAAAGACACAATCCCAGAGAACTCTTAAACTAAATATTTCCTTAGTAATTCATTAAGACCATTAGGAGTAAGAGTATTATATGCGAAAGTGTACCATGCCTCTTTTCTCAAAAGAATCTCAGATATGTTAAGAAATACATTTTGATTTTCATAATAATACATAATAAAAAGGGTAATAATTCAGTATTCCCATTATGTGCTGTAAAAATGGACAGCAGCATGATTAACTCTAGATGCATTTTTAATATCTCTAATATGTTCCCGAATGTGTTTACGTATAGGTCTCATAGTGTGACCTATGATGTATTACAAGGACATCTAAGATCATACACTACAGTACTTTGATAATAATTCTTATTCTTCTGTGGTTTAAACTCAAACCCATTTAAAACAAACGTAGTAATTTTATCAAAGTGTTTACAAACAGAACAATCCTTATATTCAGTTTTCATACAAGTGTTAACTATAATCAACTAAGGTAGGAGAATGTTGATAAAATATTTCAAAATTAGACCTTTAAATACATTATCTCTAATATAATGCCTATGTCACAATAATATACAGGTTACTCTCTCTATAAAGGGAGTATGCAGTGTAAAAAGGTAAGTAAATATCTTCAGTTTTTAGCTATTTTTTTATTAAACCTGCTATATCTTCTATTATGGGTCAACATTCTCCCCTCAGTATTAACTTTGTCTTAGAGGCTTCCAATAGTGTTTCAGTATAGCCCCTATACTCATATAATGATCTTACTCCTGACAGTCTTAATAATGAATTATTAATGAAATATTTAGTTTAAGAGCCCTCTGGAATTGTACCTTTAAGAAAGGAATTAATGTTGTTTGATTAATTTGCAGTGCTCACCCATTGGCTTTGTGTTCCCTTTTATTCCTTTATAAACAGTTGAATTTCTATGTATTTTAGAACCATGGAAGGTAGTGTGCTGAAGTGTTAGTTCTTTGTATTTATATAAAAATTTATAGAGCTTAACAATATGTGTAATATTATGAGTTGATGGTGAAAATTTGGTAAGCTGAGTATTTGTGCATACAGGATGAGATTGTGTTTTTTCATTTAATTCTACTTATTAGTTTCCCTCAGGTGTTTGGCAATGCCCTGTATAGATGCAGTCATCTTGAGTTTACATTTTTATTGTAAAAGTACCATTGAAATTTCACCAGTACCTAGTTCCACACAGGGCAAAGTTTGCAGTGACAAACATTGCCTCCAGAGTTGCAAACCAGATACTCCTGGCATTACTTTATATTTTCATCGCAACTGTCTACTCAGTAAAGAAGGGCTTGTTGCAATGGATATGAACTTTCCTATTGTCTCTGTTACCAACTTGGTAGAGATAGGTATCCTGAGGCAATGCATAAATTGCCTATTGTTTACCGACAAACAGTTAATTCTCAAACAAACTGATTTGGTATGTGGGAAATGTATTTACAAAATGTCACTGGAGGCAATACTCTCAAATAAAAGCACTCCTAAAGTCAATAATGTTGTCATTAGTGCACATGCTGCACCCATTACACACAATTCAAAGCAGACACAGAGCCTCACATATGGTAAGGCCCTTAAATGTAACCTTCCTAAACCCCAAAAGACCTCCTAGATAAAGTACATATAACAAATACCCTCAGCAACCCTGAGTGCACTCTTTCAAAAACACCCACAAGAGCACATACAGCCACATCTCATGGACCCTCTGTTTCTAAGCCCATAAGGCAAGCCACCATAGAATCCAGCATTCTAGGCATTGGAGACTCTATTGTGAGGCACACTGCTGTCCCAATCACCAGGCTGAGTAAGCAGAAAGTCACAGTTAGTTGCTTATCTGGGGCCAGGATCCTCCCACATTAAATGCACACTCAGGTCACTGGACCACAAATACCAGTATGACTCAGTCATAGTCTTGGGTGTAAATGACTTGAAATGTACCTCCATAGACTATATGAGGAGAAACATCATGGAGCTCTTGGAATATGTGTCCCAGGCTGGTATGAGCCTAATATTGAGCAGCATTTTACCTTCTACAAGGATGATGCCACAATATGAACAAAAGATGATTGACTTTAATAATTGACTTAGTTTCTGGTGTCATTCTAAGGTGGTGCAATATTTGTCAGCATGGATGGAGATGGCCAACAGACTATGCTACTTTGCCAAGGACAGCCTGCACCTCTCCCCTCTCAGTTTTTTTAGCTAAAACATTGTCCTCCCCATAGTGCCTTTTATAGTTAATGCCAAACTGACAATCCTTCTAACATAGCAAATCAAAACCAAGAAAATCCAAAGGTGTTACTGCTCAGTGCTAGGAAACTAAACTAGAAACTTCACTTCCTACAAATTCTGCTTACCCTAGAGAAGGCTGACATCTGTGTAGTCACTGAGGCATGTTTTAAAGCCATGGAGAACATGCTGGCAGTGTAAAGCTGTTACACAGACAGGGATAAAGGTGGGCATGTCTTGATTTACATCAGAGATGTATATACCACAAGGCTGGTCATACTGGACATTGCAATTGAGTTTCTCCACATTCAAATCACCATAGGCAAAATCCCATACCAGTCCCTTGCAAGCTATACATCCTCCTCTAGTACTCAGCAAACTCACAACACATACTTAAACTAAGTGAATATATGCTCCAACCAACCCAATACCATAATCATGGATGACTTTAATCACCCCACTTTTAGCTGAGAATCATATATGACATCAAATGTGCAGGCCAACAATTTCTGGACCTTGTAAATACATGCTCCCTGAACACAATTGTCAGTACCCTGACCAGGGAGAAAACATACTGCATTTGGTCCTCACTAATATGGAATAGCATTGCACATTCCCTAGCGTAATGTCCTCTGTCTTAAGTTCAGACTACAAAATGATCTCCTTTGAAGTAAAAGTAAAGCTCAGAACCCCAACTCGCCCTGGAACTTTCAAGGACTACTCTAAGGCTAAGTTCCTACTACTAAGTGATAGTCTGGCAAAATTTCAAATCCCCCCATAACCCAAAGAACACTGCTGCCTACAAGGAACTGTTCAGAGGATCCCTATAAATGCATGTTAACAGCTGCATAGCCATTTAGTTGTACCTACCAAGAAAGAGTATTGACGTAACTTAAAGAAAAAGCCACCCTTGGTAGGAATCATAATGTCAATAGGCTGCATAATAGAAGGAAAAAAATCAGGGAAGAAATAGCAGGTGTAGCACTCATCAGGATAAAAGAACTCTCATCAAACTAAACAATGGTTCCTCCATGGTCCATCTAAGACCAAGAACACTGCATTGATGGGCCCCAACAATATTCAGGCTACCTTCTAAACAACACAAAACATGTCCTATCAGACCCTATAGAATAATTATTTAATCATAGCCTTCAAACAGGCTTAGTGCTTCACAAATAGAGAATGGCAACCATCATTCCTCTGCAGAAAGGCAGGTCATATATGGACCCTGGGAACTGCATACCCATATGTCTCTCTAGTCTCATGCAAACCGATGGAAAGAATTATCATGGAATGATTAATAATGAAATAAGAAACCTCCAGACACTGGACCCAACTGATTTTTTTTCTCAAGCCAGGTCATGCCTTCCCAAACTAGTGGACTTCTTTGAGAAGGTCACAAGGCAATGTATGAGGGCAAAACAATTCACACTGCCTACCTTGACCTGGCCATGACATGTGATGCTATAGGTTCATAGGTTCATACTAGGCTATCTGCCCTGGGGCATTTATAAGCCTAGCCCGATTGTGTTTGGCTTACGCCACCCCTTGATTTGAGTATACTGTGCCCTTTTTAAAGTTTAGTTTACTGTGCCTCTGTCTAATAGTGACAAGGAAGTAATCCCCGGGACAAACCTACGATCCCCCATCCACTCATCAAGATTCTTCTTGAAGAGAGTCAGTGAGGTGCTCTGCCTAACATGAATTGGAATTCTCTTCCAGAGCAGAGGCATTGTTGAAAAACTCAGGAGAATAAGTATAAGCCCTTAAGTCACCCAGTGGCTAGACAACTGTCTCACAGTCGGGACCCAGGAAGTTAGAACTGGGGAGTCCACCTCTACAAAGAGCCCAGTCACCAGTGACAACCTTTATGAATTAGTTCTGAGATTGCTCCTTTCTGGAATCTACTGCATTAAAGTCAAGGTCAACAGCAGCAATGTCTGGCTGACCAAATTTGCAGATGTGCAAAGTAGGAGCAGTCACAATATCCCTCACTGACACTAATGATCTCCAAAAAGGGCTGACACAAAAAAAAAAAATACTAGTGTCAGAGCCATGGGCTAAAACTAAATGTCAAGAAATGTATAATACTATATGTGATACCCCTGCACTGGCCCAGTAATCAAGGAACCTCAATCCTCACCACTGGCAACAGTGAGGGACATACACAATGGGAGGATGACAAGTACACACACAGTAAAGTGCAGTTTCCCTTAAGAGCACAGAGAGATCACACTCAGTCTCGGGCTGGTTTCTGTCTCTTTCTCCAGATCACAATAAGACTCCCCACTGGCACATCTCCAGATCACAATAAGACTCCCACACTGGCACAGCTATAGGGTTAAGATCTCAGCTGGGTAGTCAAGCCAAAACCTCCAGCAGCCTCTCTGTCCAACCAGTACTTTGTGTCCCAGCCGAAGTATCACACACATACACATGCGCGCACCCACACACACACACACACACACACACACACACACACACACACACACACACACACACACACACACACACACTTTGAGATTTTATTCATATACAAACACACAGACACTCCTGAGGAAGGCTGGCACAGGTTTACTAGCTATGCCCCCTTCTGCCCAGACTATAAGGTAGTAAACACTGCCTCCAGCCACTACTACACACACAGCTACTGTAAGGCCCTTACAAAGGGTGCCCAATCCTACTGTGGAATGTTACTATTATCCAAATGGTATGTGTGACCAAGAACAAAGCTATTGAAGTGGCCTATACAGTGTCACCAAATACATATGCAAGTACCCTAAGAGCTTAAATATCTCTAAACAAACCAGCCACAATTAAAAGGTTTAAATATATTTAATAATAAATAATAAAAGAACAAGACAATACTCAAACAACACAGTAACTACAGAGTTCAGAATCACAGGAAATATTTTAAAACAGCATTGCAGGACAGTCTCAAATAAATACAGAAGACATCTAAACTAATCTTTACTATATTCCTATCTATATCTAAAAGATACTATGCCCTAAATAACCTACCTACAGAGCAAGGCACATGCAGATGATGGATGTTTCTAAGTCCAAGACAAGATACAAAATGCCCAGTCTCTCTATTTGAAACCTAGTAATATTTCTGTTTTAAAATAATAGGAAAACCTCTAGCTCTAGAAATTGTGTCTGCTTATTGAGAGATAACACAATTGTAAAACACTTTACTTTTCGCTTATTTTCTTGAGGTTTTGCAAGTTAAGTCTGTATGTTCCAGCTTCTACTATTAAAACATACATTTGCACAGTTATATGGTTTATATACATTCTGTTGTTTTCCAGTAGGGTACAATGTGATTACATTCTTGAAGCGCAGCACATAACATACAGTTTTCTTATATTTGTAAGACAAGCATATGAATCATATTAATATTCACAAATGACATATGATTATTTACAAAATTCCAGATAGCTGGGCTGGAAGTGTTGCACTATCCTTCAAGAAGTCTGCTATCTCAGGTAAGTACCATATTGACAACACATCCCTAACAGTCAATCCAGTAGTTATGGACCTGAATGTAGTCTAGACTTTGACCAGAATGTGTCTGTGGTAGTAAGGAAATCTATGTTTTGTAAATCAGTAGCAAAGGTATGGCATCTAGTTCCAAGGAAGTCATTGTCCCACTGTATTTGCTGCTCATCAGACTATCATTGAGTACAATACTCCATTTCATATGTACTTAGCATAGCACATCCAACAACTGGAATGAAACAGCTTACAACAACTTAACTCAGTTCTAAATAAAGAGATAGCATTTTTACTGTAACCATTTGAAATGTCAGGACCTCTTAGAGTGAGTCCCAAAACACAGTTATGGAATGTCTGAAAAAATGGACTTGCATATATTGACATGGCCATTTCTGGGACTATTCCCTTTTCACTAATGTATGGTGATCTTGGAGTCAGTATATATATATATATATATATATATATATATATATATATATATATATATATATATATATATACATATATATACATAGAAATACATATGTGTGTGTATGTGTGTGTGTACTTGCATGTATGTGTGTCTGTATGTGTGTGTGTGTGTGTGTGTGTGTGTGTGTGTGTGTGTGTGTGTGTGTGTGTGTGTGTGTGTGTGTGTGTGTGTGTGTGTGTGTGTGTGTGTGAGTGTGTGTGTGTGTGTGTGTGTGTGTGTGTGTGTGTGTGTGTCTAATTCAGAATCCTGAAATCCCAAAAGGTCGAAGATGAACATCATGATTGGACAATCATGAAACATAAAATACTGCACCGGGTAAGTTTCCCAGGGCAAGTAAACACTTGTCCAACACAACAGGAAATCACACCACACTAGCTAAAACCTGCCTAGGTGGGGGGCTATGCACCCCATGCCCCCCTAGCTATATATACCAACTCTGGGATCACACTACAGTGGAGAAAGGGCATAGCAGCCCACGTTGGAAAAGTGTTTACTTGCCCTGGGCAAACTTACATGGTTTGGTATTTAATTTGAGGATGTAGGGGCATGCCCCCCAAAAAAACTCACTATTCAACTGCATGTTCAATCTTGCTCTCTTTTTTTTCACATGTTAGCACTTGATATTTCGAGTGCTGACATTTCGTAAGGGATCTGTCTTTTAAAAGTTAAATTTCAATCAGCGTGTATGTGTCTATTGAGTGCAAGCTTGCACTGTGCTACTCAAAGCACAGCTCAATGTAATATAGCTGAATTAAGAATTTAAACAGACCAATGAAAAACTTCTTTTAAAACAGCTTTTGTTTCTCATCAGGCATATTAGCTTTTAAGAAATAGCAGTTGCTTAGGCTGTGTCATTGAGTTGTCACCACTATTTCTCCAACTGTCAACACATTGACTAAAACTTTTCTTGTATTACTTAATAAGATATAAATAGCAGAAATTGGGGGAAATTAGAAGATTAAGCCCAGGGAAATAATACAAAAATTAATGTTGTAGTTATGGAGTAGCCCAGGTGTGTGCAGACCACTTTGCATTCTGCAATGTGTATGCATGGATAGGCATGAACCCTGTAGCACACTGTAGGGCTGGTATGCATTGTGGTAAATGTATGATTCAGAGACATTTAACCTTAGTTGTAACTTAGCATGACTGCCATGCTGCAAATGCCAAATCAGCATTATTTAAACATCCACTTTTCTCAAGTATGGTGAGTGAATCTCTAAAAGGAATGGATTACATTGCTCTACAGTGTAAAGAAGCTTTATCTATATACTGTGGTAAGGATGCAAAGGCCAGTAGCAGGCGAGGAAAATGACTGGATATGAGTGACGTTTTATTTTGGGGGGGTGGTCCATAGAAATTTGTTGACATTCTCACCTATAGCCACAGCAACTTTTTGAGAGAGGGAAGTTGAAACTAGGTTGGATTGTAATCATGAAGGATAACAGACAGGGCAGAAGTCTAGACATTTGAATCCCACCAGAAGAAGCATAGCTGAGGGTCAGTTTGAGGTGAGCTATGTACCTTGGTAGGTGGCTTAGATAGACTGAGGTGGTTCTGACTGCACACATTCTGTAATGATCATTGTTTTGATATGCAGTGAATGGGTCTGGGTGAAGGACTCACACCTGATAACTGACAAAGGCTATGAATGAGTATGTGGGATAGACATTGGTTGTGCTTTGTTGTATCCAGGCCAGTGTAGGCAGACAAACAGACTATATGTCACAGCAAAGTCTGTTCCCATTCTGAGCCTAATTAACCACTATGGCAGGCATGTCATCTTTTGTAGCTGCTGCTGCTACCATATAGGCTCAGGACTGGTAGAGATGATGCTGCACATATTTTTGCACATTCACTGACCATAGGTTTATATCAACATGTACAGGTGAATACATGGTGGCAGGTAGTGGGAGTGGCTCAAGTAGTCCAGCCAGGCAGAAGTTGACAAGTTACTACAGGCTCTCCAAGAGGATGGGAGTTAGAGTCTAAGCAAAGGCAAGATTATCCTGTCCTTCTAGGAAAGTGTGTAGCATGAGCTGGTTGCAGACATTGTCTCACTCAGTGATCACAACTGTTCAGCATAACAGCTACATTTCAAGGCTAATTATATGATTCTAGAGCCTGCACAAAGGCCCATGTCATTACATGAGACAAGATAGCTATGCTTGGGGTCCACT
Source organism: Protopterus annectens (assembly GCF_019279795.1). NCBI lineage: Eukaryota > Metazoa > Chordata > Ceratodontiformes > Protopteridae > Protopterus > Protopterus annectens. The sequence goes on along the minus strand of NC_056736.1, from coordinate 494,380,560 downwards.
GTCACAGAACACCCTCACTACCATGGAAGAATTGCAAGTCTTTTTCTGTACAGAGAGCAAAAATCCTTGATACCCAATGGAAGCCTGTATTTGGGTGGGGAATGGATTGCATCATTCTGTATCTCTATCAATGAAGTGCAAGGCTGGTGTTTCTGCTTGTCAGTACAATGATGTTGTGACATGCCAATGCTGTGAGTTCACAGATGTTGAACATCATCATAGATCCTATATTACAGGCACATCTAGGATACAAGCAAGGTAGCTTTAATTACAAGGTATAGTTGCTTACATTTTATGAATACATTGTTATCTGTAATGTAGCTGCAACACTAGGAACTGGGATTGACACATATTGACAGTTTTGTACATGGGTGTTTATCTGTCTGATTTCACAGGTGCTGTGTTCATGAAGTCCTCCATTGTGGAACAGGACATACTTGAAGTCAGTGCTGCACTTGACCATTTCAATGATGGTGGCTGAAGCCTAATCAAGCAGAGGGCAAAGTTCCATTGTAAACAATGGCAATTGTGGAAAGCACATTAACACCCATATCCAGTGACACAACCATGTTGCCTGTAGAACCCATCCTCACCTCCCCAATGGCCAATGAAGGACAGATCTTGTTCAGTAGTCTTTCACTGAGAGCACTCTCATCATCTGTTTATGCACTAGAAATGGACATTGTTGCCACCACATAACATGAGGATGACAGTGGAAGTGGCTAGCCTGTAACCATCAGTTCAATGGCTGCTTTTCATTGATTTAATTGAGTCTCAAAATGGGTGGTGTACAACAGACGTGCAGAGTAGCCATCCAGTTGGAGGCAATGCCACCACTTTGGCAGAGATGACAGTTGTACTGCTCAGCCTTTAGGATGACATACATAAAGATGTGCAACATCTGGATCAGGTGATTGAGATGCTGGACTGACATCAGACTGCCTTCACTTCCTCTATGGAGGTACCTGCCCCCACATGCTAGCACTGATGTCATCAATGTGGTTGCCTCACTTCTGCCTCTATTGTGGGTGCACCCCACAAGAAAAGTAGGTCAAGTTCACCTATTGCTACCTTTACTACAACATCTATTGGTGTTGAACTTAGTGTGCTATTGCATGGCCACCTACACAGATGTAGCCTACTTGGCAGCCATTTACATGGCATGGTTAGGCAGGCAACATCACGCTGTAAACAATTTTCCTTGCCAGCAGGTGTTAGTGCATGTGCCACTCCTTGGAAGGGATGTACCCATGTCTGAGTATGCTCATAGTCTGCACTGTTGCCACCTAAAGACACACGATGTCCTCACTGTACAAAAGGAGCTGTGTCACCTAGAGCTAGTTCTGGCCATATCTCTGCATGTTCCTCTCAAGAAGCGTCACCGCCTCACCGATTCACTGCGCAATATACCCAGCTCCCTCCAATCACCAAGTGAAGACATACATTCCTTTCCACATCCTAATTCCCTCTTCCAAAAATTTGCCACTGTACCCATCCCCAGCTGTCCAAATGATGACCACTGTGTCCTGACCTAGTTGCTTGGACATATGGGCTAAGCGATGCCAGATTCAAAGTGTACCCAGTCAATGCACTGTACAACATAGCCTGGACGTTGTATTGCATGGATCAATTTTAATTTTCATTACAACTGTTCTGGCCCATAATCATGGACTAGACTCCACCTCTTTGCTAGTGCTATATTGTATTGTATTTCTGGACACTTCCGGTTTATGTGGTCTTCATATGCAACCAGTTCCTCCAATGACTCTTTTACTGGCACCTCCTTTGTCACTGGCTCTTGTCTGTAAGGTTGTTTGCTGTATACAAAATACAATGTTGTGCAGCATTGCAGTGATAACAAATGTCTTACTGCAAGTCTGCTGAGCATACTACAGTATGCTAATGAAGGAGAATAGGAAGCAGAGGTACCCATTCAATAATCCAAATGTGCTTGGCATGGTTACGGGTCTGTGACAGTGTGGAGTTGTATTGCATCTGATCAAGCGCTGCATGCTGCATATCAATGGTATGAGCCACAGCTCAAGGGTGTATCCAGCAGTGGCAATATGATGCCCTTGTGGAAATTAACCCTGCACAAATCACTAATATAAATCAGACATGTGCCAGATATAGGAGATGTGGAAACTGCCGGAATATATAACCCATACTTACTGTATGTAATACACTGTGAGATGCACACCACCTGAGAGCTGATGGAGTAAAAAAAAATATAGTTCACATTCTGGTGTCCATGTGGACCAGGCAGGGCTTTGATGGTGATGTGTGTACAGTCAGTGGCTCCAAAAAACTCAGAAAAATGGAATGTTTCATAGAACACCCACATAGTGGTGTTTTGTTCTCTGTGAGCCATGGGAACCACATATACTCCTCAATATGCTGCAGCACAGTATCAAGCATCTGGTGAAATATTTATGAGACAGATGGCTGAGACACATTTACTATCTCTCCATGTGGCCACTGAAAGATTTCTTTAGCAAAGATAGTCAGTGCTTTACATTCCTTTCTTTTTCCAGTGATTGCTATTCCTGCACTTCATGACATTCCATGTAAAGACAGAACATGTCTACAAACTCCCATTTTGTACTTCTGTCCATATGATAATGTTTGACTATGGCTGGGACTGAGAAATAAAAAAAAAACAGCACAGTGTTTGTGAAATTGCATGGTGAGCAGCAGCGTGCAAAAGGGAGCTGATTTCGAGATATCAGTAGTGTGTCACGCTAGCTAGTAAAATAAGGTTGTCAACATCATATGCTAATGGCAATATGATGACATGGAAATAAGCAACATTATGGAAATGAGACCATTTGCAAATACAGAAGAGAGCAAACTATATGGCAGAGTGATGCAGAAAAGTGTAAAACTTGCATAAATTGTTGTGTCATACAGAGATTTTGTACACTGTCATTTCTTGGTGAAAAGAGACTGAGACCGCACCAAGATGTTAAGAGCAGCATCTGCATTATCTGAAAAGTATATGTCAGGAGTCATCCGCACAGTCATCGTCTACACCACTGGATGCTATCACCTTCCATATCTTATAAAGATACAAACCATACCTAACATACAATCACCTCCATCTCAGAGACATAGGCAGGGATTCAGAAATGTATAACACATTACTGAACCCTATTACTAACAGGACTGATCAGTGTATTATGAAGGAGAAATTCAAAGACCTCTGTAGCTCTACATTGGTAAGAAGTCTCCAGCATGTAGCACTACAGAGATATTGCTGGAAAAAACAGTATGTAAATGTGGCAGTCTAGGGGCATGGCTATTTCAGATTTGCCACGTTACTTCCCAGAGGAACAAGGCAGTAGAGGGATTCATAGTAAAGCTTTTCCCTATCATTTGGAGAACAAAGCAATAAAAGTATATACCAGGCCTCACAACTGTATTGATCTTTGAGGAACATTTCTACTTTTAGGCATAATTTACTCTTTCAAATGATGTATCTATTTTTGGAGGTGCATTCATATTTATAGCCTTAATTTATAACGCCACTTGATTTTTCTGAACCCCTCTCACCACCCCACCCTCACACACACACACACACACACACACACACACACACACACACACACACACACACACACACACACACAATTTTGAAGCTGTTTAGGACACACAAAACTAGATTACATGTCCAAAATACTAGTGGCACCAATAATTTAAATGAGGACCCAATTGCTATAGCTCCCTTTTTCAGAAACAAAAAAAAAATAACTGCATGAGGTAGATTTTTGGAAGCTCATGTATGAAAGATTTACACTGCACTTCAGTAATATGCTTATATTTTACTCATGCTAAGCTTCTTAAACTTGTGTTCATAAGCACTGTTTCAAAGTCCTACTAGAAGTGAGAGAAGCTATGTCTTATTACGGATTCGAAATTTATTCGAATAAGGTGTCCAGATTTTTTGCTGGCATATTTTTCAAGAGTCTTTGTACCTGCATTCAATCTCTGCAAACTGAGAGGTATGACATATACTGTCATTTGATGGTCTATGCCCATCGATGTCTATGGTATGAGCAGGGCTGTTAGCACCACAGAAGGTAAATACAGTTGAGTTGTGTATGCTCGTGTACTAATATATGTACATGTGTGATGGTATATATATATATATATATATATATATATATATATATATATATATATATATATATATATATATATATATATATTTATATATAGATAGAAACATATATATATATATATATATATATATATATATATAAAATCTGTCATACAGTATATTGTATATACATATATATATATATTATATATATATATATATATATATATATTTATATATATTTATATATATATATAGAGAGAGACAGAGAGATAAAATGCATGTGTGTGTGTGTGTGTGTGTGTGTGTGTGTGTGTGTGTGTGTGTGTCTGTAGATGCCATGGCTTGGTAGGAGGGAACACCAGAAGAGTTACAGCTGTGCTGCATTCATATCAGATGTGCTAATGAGCAGCTAATGATATTTTGCTTCATGCAGCTCTTGCATGTCTCTGAATAGCTTTGTGATTGCTGTAGTACTAATATATCTCACCAGAAATATCATAAGACCTAAATGGTGATAATTTATCTGAATCCTATGCTTATAAAATATTATTGAAAAAGAACCATTTAATCATGAACTCTTAGAAGTATACTGGATAAATTATATCTGTTGTTTTGATTTTTTGTCCTATGATACCGTTCCACAGCTCTGGGATGCATTTCTAACAAATAACTGAAGTCATTGTCTTAATTTCTAAGCATTATGTTGTAGACCCTAAGTAAGGTCATTTCAACTATTGATGATTAAGAAATGATAATCTCATCATCTGTATTCATATATTGATATCCTTCCAGAGAATAGTTTTGATTTAATTTAATATAAATAACCAAAATTTCTCTCTAGCATTTGCAAGGAAAATTGACCATGCACCTTATTTGTTTCCTCCCCTCCCTCCTTCACTTTCTTCTGAACCTCCTTTATATAACTGCACACCTTTGGTGTAACTCTGCTAATACAGATGGAAAGATTGTTTGAGCAATAGATTGCTATCGAAGTATCACAATACAGTAAACAAATGCATACAATAATGTAAACAAATTAATGGCATAATAAACTATTTGATGCTGAGGAGGATAAAATCCTGAAGATAACTAATGTATTTAACAGTTTAAGTTTTGTGTTGCTTCAGTAGTATTAGCAGTTCTACCAAGTACTTACAAATGAGAGGAAACTTTCAGATTTTTACATGGCAAATTACTTCTATGCCTTAGTAGGTCCTTAAATAACCATCTTTTATCTTTGTAGAGGAAAAATCTTTAATGACTTAGAAGCAACAATATTTAGTAGTCCTGCATGTAAAAGTTAAAACAACTGCATTTTTTACTCTTTGTGCCACATCTTGCTGTTACCATGCAGTCCTAAATTTTACATTTGACCTGGGACAACCTGCTCAGTGCATGAAATTATTTCATGAAAAACATGGATGTGATTCACATATATGTGTTGGGCTATTTGTGATATACAAGGTGTGCAGATTTTTTTATTATTTGTTGTTGATCGGGTTAGTGCCACTATGTTAGTACCATCTTTTCAGGAGATACTTAAGGTGGTATTTATACTACTAGGGGAAATGTGTCCAGGGCATTAGGTAGCTTCTCCTTCTCTTTGTTGTTGCAAGCAGGACATGTTTTGCATGGCCACTTCCTGTTTTCATTCCTGGTGCAGAGGTAATCCAGAGAAACAAGGAAGCAGTTGGCGACAACAGGAAATAATGGAGTGATGAGAGAAACTGAGGAGAAAGCAAATACTGAGGCAGGAGAATGTGTGCAAGATTCTGAGGAGATGTTTCAAAGAAATATGTTTGATGGAGATGAGTCAAGAAATTATGTATTTGTTATTACAACCCTCCAGTCAAGAGGGTTTCAGAAAGGTTTACTTAAATAACTGGTGATGCATAATGAGCCAGAAAATGAAGGAAATGTCTTCTGTGGGATCATTATGGAGAAAATATAAAAGGAGGATGCAAAATCAATCATGAAGAATAGTGATGAGATGGAAAAGAAAACATTTCAGAGAAAGTAAAAGAAGGCAAAAGGGGAGTAGCAGGAAAAAAGGCAGAAGAAAATGAAAAATGGAAGTATGTGGTAAGGATTCAAAGTAAAGAAGACAAAGAAATGGACAGGTATGGTGTGTCAGACAATTGAATTGCTCCTTTGGGTGTAAAAGCACATGAGATAAGAAAATGTATTATTATTATTAACAGAGAGACATTTTATGATAATATATTTGAGACTGTTTTTTCAATGGAAATTTTTCTTCAAGAAAATGAAAAAAAGAAAGACTATAACTCATTGAAATCTTTATGTAATAAAGGCATTTAACAGGGAAACACAAAAGAAAATTCATGTGCAATTTCAAACAGAGGTGGAACTAGAGACTTTGAAAGGACGTTTCATAACTTTATTTAATGAAGTACTGGACATTGAAAAGGTTTATGACAAAATGGGTTTATGGACTGGTGGGTGGGTTTGTAATACTACTTTAAAATTTTAAAGGGAAAAATTATATATATACCAATTATGATAAATGTGGAGGGGAGTAGGAGTGTTGTAAAACACTGGGGACAACCCAAAGCATGTTCTCTTGTAGCAAAGAAGGGCATTTGATAAGTAAGTACGATAACAGAAAATGTTTTATTTGTGGGGAAATGTGACATTATTCAAGAAAATGTGAATTGAAATATTATAAATGTAAAAGAAATGAACATTTATGGGTGGATAGAAAAAAACAATAAAAATAAGAGTAAGGAAAAAGAAAAAGAAGAAAATGAACAAAGAGAAAAAATTGTAGAAGTAATGTAAATAGAAGAAAAATAGATGAGAAAAAATAATAATGAAGACAGAAAATAACTGTGAAGTAAGTGATGAAATACATAAACCGGGAGGTAGCAAAAGAAAAAATATATATTGGTAAAATGGTAAAGACAGAAAAAGAAAATTTAAAGGGAGAAGTAAAATAGAAAAAAAGAAAGGTAATGAAGGAAAAAGAGTGTACACAGCTAATGACTGGAAGTTCATAAAATATTTAAGGTTTTGATTCATATCCACAAGGTACAATGTTTAATTCTCACTTTTGGGAGGGACATGGGCTAGGCTTTGAATGGCCTATTACAGCAGCTAACCTAGTAGTTAGCTATGAACTTATGAAACCATGAAACCAAAAATAACAGAAAATGAAAATTTTAGAGTGATTTCTGTAAATATGAATAGTATTAAGAATATATTAAAAAGATTAGGAATTTATGAGTGGTGTATTACATGTGATGTAGATGTAATTATATTAGAGAACACAAGATTTGTAACAAATGAAGAAAGATTACAGAGAAACTATGGGGAGAAAAGATAATCTAGAATTTGGGAAATGAAAAATGTTCTGGAATAGCCATATTGTGTAGAAATATGGTAATGATATTAGATGCAAATTTAGATAAAATAGGAAGATTAACCATTTTAGATTGAAAATGGAAAGAATAAGTATATCAAATCATAACATTATATGCTTATACTAATTGCTGAGAAAGGGAAAGCTTATTTAATCAAATTTCAAACTATGTAGTGGCAAATATAAATATTATAATAACAGGAAACTCTAATGGTAATTAAAGATGCAAGCATTAAAAAGAAAGGAAATGATATAAGAAAAATTCTAGAAGTTATAAGATGTGGCAAGTTAAAACTTTGGGACAAAAATTCATGAACTTACAAAAGGGGTATTTATAGAATGGCAATAGATTAATGTATTGTATCAGAGGTTTAGTTATAGGAGAAGGGGTTAGTTGAAATAGAATTTTTGATCATCTTAAAATATGGCTAGAGATAAAGGAAAACAAGGACTATTTAAAATAGGCAAGATAATAAAAAGGATAAACAAGAAAGCATGGAAAGAAGAAGGAAAGAGAATAGTAATACAGTTATGGAAAGATTATATTACTATGAGAACATTTTATAAAAGTAGGTCTGAATAGTGGATGACATTTAATCAAAAATATAAAAAAAGGTTTTACACAGTGGCAATATGATATCAGTAATTTAGAGAAAGAGAAAGAAAATATAAAAGAACATATAACAATTCATTGAAAGATTTAGAACATAATAATAAACAGTAATTTGACAAAGAAAAATAATTATGTGAAAGAAATCAAGAAAAACTACAAGGATTGTTTTAGAAGAAAAGATATTTTCACAAGTAAAAAGAGAAGAAGCATCAAGTTACTTAAGCAGATTAGTAAATTAAGGCTGTATTGTAATGAGAACATTAAAAAAAATGTAAAAGGAAAAACAGAAAGAACTCAGGAAAAGAATATGAATAGTGTAGTACAATATGCACAAGAAATGTTTAAAGAAAAATGAAAGTGGTGTAAAACATGGAAAATAAAACAGTTAACAGAAAAAAAAGAATAAGGGGTTAAAAAAGATTTCTTTATATGAGCTAGATTAATTATTAGGGCAAGTAAGTACAGATTCAGCTGCAGAACCAGATGGAATAGAGAATGAAATATATAACAATATAAATGATTGGCAAAAAATATTTTTTAAATATTTTGAATGAAGGGGTAAATGAAGATGTTTATGTATAAAGAATTATGTAGTAGAATACTTAAATTCATATGGAAGAAGGAAGATAGAAGACAATTAAAAAAGGGATACCGATTGTATTGAATAATAATGATTATAAGATCTTTATGAAAATGATACAAAAGATATTTAAAACTAAAATGGAAACTATTATGGAAGATAGTATATGCAGTATAAAGGGAAGGGTTGTCAATAATTATTAAGGACAGAGAAATTTTGGGTGATATTATGAATAGAAAATATGAAGCAAAAATCATGATAGGAGACCTTAATAAGGCATTTGCTACAACTGGACATGAAATCTTATGGACAATAATAAAAGAATATAATACAAGGGAGAAAGTTAGGAAATTATGTATGTCAGTATATAGTAATTGTGACAGCCGTGACCTAGCCCAGCAATCAAGGAGCCTCAATCCGTACCACTAACACCAGGGAGGATGTCTCATATAAGAGGAAAGGATAACAAATACACACAGCAAAGTGCAATTTCCCTTAAGTGCACACAGAGATCACAGTCAGTCTGGGGTTGTTTGCTCCCTTGCTCCCCAGTTCTCCAATAAAACTCCCCTGACATGCTGAATGTGTTCTGGCCAGGAATGGTTGTAGATGGCAATATCATCTAGGTAAGCAATGGCAAACCCTCCTGCTCCTGCTAGGATATTATCCACCAGCATCTGGAAAGTCACTGTGGCATTCTTCATCCCAAAGGGCATCTTTTTGAATTCGTACAAGCCAAAAGGAGTCACAAAGGCTGACTTCTCTCTAGCACTGGGAGTCAGGGGCACCTGCCAGTAACCCTTGGTAAGATCAATGGTTGTAAGGTACTTAGCCCCACCCAGCTGCTCTAGGGCCTCATCTTTCCTAGGCATGGGGTAAGCATCCTACTTTGTGTGACTATTTAATTTCCTGTAATCCACATAGAACTTGGTGCTTTCATCCTTCTTTGGCACCAGCACCACTGGGGAGGCCCAGGGACTATTGGACTCTTGAATCACCCCTAGTTCCAACATCTCCTGTACCTCTTTTCTCAGAGTCTTTCTGACTCTCTCAGGCACCCTATAATGGGCCTGTCTAATAGGCCTTTGGGGTCCTATATCCAGCTGGTGCTGCACCAGGTAGGTGCAACCTGGTTTCCCAGTGAACATGTCCCCAAATTCTTGCAACACTGCTCAGATCTCTTGAACCTGGAAAGAAGATAGCTGCTGGGACATTGCTACCCCTTCCACTGAGGTGTCAGCCTGAGCCTCACTGAGATCAGTCCCCAGATCTCCCTCAGACTCCTCATGCAATCCACTGCAAATGCTCAGCACAAGGGCCTCCCTATCATGATAAGGTTTCATCATGTTAACATGGTACAGTTTGTGCCCCTGCTATCTGCCTAGCACTTCCACCATGTAGTTAACATCACTTACCTTTCTTACCACTTTGTAGGATCCTCCCAAGCTGCTTGCAGCTTGTTGTGTCTGACAGGAATGAGAACCATTACCTGCTGCCCCACAGCATACTCTCTAGCTCGAGCATTCCTGTCATACCACACATTTTTCGGTTGTTGGACTTCTGCCAGGTTTTCCTGGGCCAAGCCATGAGTTCCCTGAGCCTTATCCTGAGGTTTAGGATGTATGCCACAACAGACTCCTTGTGAGGTCCACACTCACCTTCCCACACATCTCGAATTAAATCTAGAGATCCCCTCACCCTATGCCCATACAGCAACTCAAAGGGTGAAAACCCTGTGGATTCCTGGGGAACTTCTCTGTAAGCAAACAACAGATGGGGCAAATATTTGTCCCACTCCCTCTTAAACTGATCTGCAAATGCCCATAGCATGGACTTGATTGTAGAGTTTAACGTCTCAACAAGACCATTAGTCTGGGGATGGTTGGGGGTGGTCTTCATGTGCTACACCCCACAGGACTTCCACAGACAAGCCAGCAGGTCTGACATGAAATTGGCACCTCGGTCAGTCAGTATTCTTTTGGGGAAACCTACCCTGCTGAAAATCTCCAACAAAGCATTTGCCACCTTTTCTGCCTCAATGGAGGACAAAGCCACTGCCTCAGGGTATTGTGTAGCATAATCCACTACCACTAGGATATACTTTTTCCCTGTGGAACTTGGGGTACTCAGAGGACCCACAATATCCATAGCTACCCTCTGAAATGGCTCCTCAGTCACAGGCAAAGGCATCAATGGAGCTCTCACCTTGTCTCTTGCCTTGTCTACCTTTTGGCATTGCTCACAGGTCCTGCAGTACCCTGTTACATCTCTGGAAATTCCAGGCCAATAGAAGTTCTGCATAATATGCCTCTTTGTATGTTTTATGCCCATATGACCTGCAAAGGGAATATCATGGGCTATGGCTAGAAGCACCAGATGGTAGGCTCTAGGCACTACCAACTGCTGTACTCTCTCACCTTCTAGCCCTCCCTCAGGGGTCCACTCTCTGTATAGTAACCCTTTGTCCAAGTATACAGATTCCCCCTTCCCTTGAGCATAAGGTGCCTCCCGAGCTACCTGCCTCAGGCCTTGCAATGTAGGGTCTGAGAGCTGAGCCTGTCTCAACTCTCTCCTTGTAACCCTTCTCAGCTCCCCTTCCACAGGAAGTATGGCATCCTCTGACAGTGGTGCCTCACTGTCAGCCTGGGTACTACTACTCACCTCTAGCTTTGCAGTCACTCTGTCCAAGAGACCAACAGTACCCACAGCAGCTGTGGCTCACCTTCAGGCTCACTGCTACTGCGTAGCTCTCTCCCTGAAGTAACCACCTCAACAGTCCTGCCTGCAAACATGCAGTCTGTCTGGGTCTCCCCCAGGCTACCAAACCCACATGCTTGTCTCCTAGCCTCACTGCATGTAACTGCATAAGTACATGGTACAGCCTCATCCAAATCCTTCCCTCTCAGGATATCTGCAGGGTGGTAGTTTAGTACCACTGTTGTCTCAAGACAACCTACTATTGGCATTTTGTCTTTCCCACTTACTGGCTCCATCACCTTTGGTTTCCCCACTTTGCCTCCATAGACATCTGTATGCCAGATGGCCCCACTGGTCACATTCAAAACATTTAACCCTAGCTCCTGGATGTGTATCTGGACTAGTGGCTTCCCCTGCTACTAGCAGATTCTGTTGGGGCAGTCTGTGCTGCCCACCATGGGTTCCTTTAGACCCATGAGCAGTACTCGGGGTTCCCTTTCTATGCAGGACTGCCCTGCTTGCCAGGTATAGGTCTCTCTTCTTCCCCAACTCATCTGAAGTAGCACATTGTCTATCAGCTAACCAGATCTGCATGTCCTCAGGCAAAGTGCTAAGGGCTTGTTCTCTCAACAAAAGGTCTGCCAGCCTTTCAAAAGTGGTGACCTGACATCCACTCACCCAGCTATGAAAATAAGTGCTCAGTTCAGCAACATATTCATACACACTTTCATCTGCCTTGCGTCTATGCTCACAAAACCTTTATCTATACATTTCAGGTGTTAGCTTAAAATATTCTAAAAGGCATTTTTTACAGCAGTAAAATCAAAACAATCAGAGTCAGGCATTTGTGATATACAAGTTGCAGCTTTCCCATGAAGTAAGGGGGTCAGGAACCATACCCAGAGCCTTTGGTCAACACTATATTGTTTGCATACCCTCTCTAACATATGAATGAAGCTATCAAAATTACCCCCCTCTTTAAATTGTGGAAGAAATTTACTGACCTGTTGTGCTTCTAGGATGCAGTTACTCCCTTCCCCATTACCTCCATGACTCTGGCAGAGTCAGCATTACCCTCTCATGCTGCCTCTGATGTTCTTTTTCTTCAGTTTCTATCTCCAACTCAAGTCTTTTTAGCTCCAGCTGGATTTTTAAGTCCACTGCAGAAAGGTTGAGCTGTCCATTCTCTGAGGATATTGTATCTCCACTTCCAGTCTGATTGTCCTCCTGGATGCTGTTTTCTGATGCAGCTGTAACCAAGGCTGCAATCAGGTCTGCCTTAGTCAGGTTTCCATGCACCAGTCCCCTTGTCTGGCACATCTCCACCAGCTGACTCCTTGTCAGCTTTCCATACTCCTGTGCTGACATGCTGCCTGCTCACCCTGACTAACTAAGCTAACAAAAGAAATAAAATAATTGAGATGTGAACTCTGAGTATTCACTGCGTGGCTGATTTAGAGTACAAATCACCTTCAGAGATCACTGTACATAAGCTACAGAATTCAATCTACCCACACTACTACAACCAATTAGTATGTGAAGTGCATCCCACCACTGCAAACCACAATGTGATGGCCATGCTCTGGCCCAGCAATCAAGGAGCCTCAATCCTAACCACTAACACCAGGGAGGGCATCTCATATAAGAGGAAAGGATAACAAAATCACATAGTAAAGTACAATTTCCCTTAAGTGCACACAGAGCTCACAGTCAGTCTGGGACTAGTTGCTCCCTTGCTCCCCAGGTCCCCAATAAGACTCCCCACTGGCACAGCTAAAGGGTCCAGATCTCAGCCTAGCTGGCAAGATAACCTCCAGTACCCTCTCTGTCCCACCAGTGCTTTGTGTCCCTGCCCAGGTAGCTGACACACCACACACACCTTGAAGTCAGTATTTATACAATTTCACAGACACTCCTGGGAAAGGCTGACATAGATTATCCAGCTGTGCCCCATTACCCAGACTATATGGTAGTAATTACTTCCACCACCAGCTAATACTTATCAGCTACCCAAAGACCCTTAAAAGGGTGTCCAATTATTACTGTGCAATATTATTATCCAATTGGTAAGTGTGACTAATCAGTCTAAGGCTTATTAGAGTGGCTTTGTACAATAAACTCTAGAAATATGCAATGTACTCTAGAGCTTAACTTAACTCTACACAAACCAGCCACATGTAAAAGGTTTTTAAAATATTTAATAATAAATAATTAAAAACACAACACAATACTACTACACCACAGTGTTATCCAAGAGTTCAGCGATCACACAGAAACTTAAAATAATACAGTAGGAAAGTTCTGATATAACAGAAAAAACAAGTCTAATATTTATAGTCCTAGCTATTTCTACAAGAAAACATACTTCTAAAGTAACTTACTTTTATAGACCAAGGCAGTGCTGAGGTTGGATATCAAGATCAAAATGCAACAGTCTGTCTTCTCAGCAATAGTTTTTAAACTCACTAACAACATCTCTGCTGGGCCCTCCCAGATTACATAATTTTGACACTTAGGTTTTCCCAGTATACACACTACATCATTTTGACACTTAGTCTGGAGTTATTTAACAATCTAACACCTGCTCAGGAAACTACAACAATAAAAGACATTTCACATGCACACTCTAGTAATTATTCCTTAAGTTAAAACAATAGAAACAATGTGTTCAGCTAGCCTCTTTGGCACCACTATCTATATCAAAGGGTATACAAGACATAATTTTAACTTCAAAAGAACAGATGTAAAATGCTTGGCTTAGTTTTCCTTACAGTGGATGGCAATGTTGCTACAATCTTGAAGTTCACATTTTACAGTGTTTTCTTTCATTTAAGAAACAAGCCCGTATTTTACATTTATATTTACAAATGATATAATTATGTATCAAGTTCTATTTGACTAGGCTGGTAGCCTTCACCCCTTCTCTACTAGTCTTCACAGTAACAATAAAGTTAAAATATTTCAAAAGGCTGGTTAATCCAAGAAGTGCATATGAAGAGTGGTGTAAGACTGGGATTCCCACTGAGTTGTATACTATTTGCATTATTTATGAATGTGATAGTATGCAAAATAAATTTAGTATGTGAAATAAATTACAAAATAAAGGATATGGAGCATATAACATCTGAAGGGTTAACAATTCCAGTTCTGTTAATATATGCAGATAACATTATAATAATTGCAAAAAAGAATAATTTGGACAAATGAGTGTCTAGAGGTGATAGGGATGGCTTTAAATAAAGAGAAAAGTAAAAGTTTAGGTAATGTAGTAAAGGCAGAGGGCATTTATTTTACAATGAATGAAACTGCTGTGTTATATATAAAATTTGGGAATAAAGATGGCAGTAGAATTCATTGGGGGAAAAACGGTAGAAAGAATAAAACAAACCTGTCTTTTCTGAACAACAAATAATTTATCATTCAGAAAAAAAGCCTTATTGATAAATTCAATACTGATGGGAAAATGGCATACTTAGCAAGCATATTTATAGGTTCATAGGTTCATAGGTGTGTACCAGGCTAATGGCCCTGGAGCCTTTACAAGCCTAACTCATAGGATTACCCTGGCATCATGCCACCCGACCTTAGTTCCCAGTGCCTCTGTTGAGTAAATTCACTGGAGGGATCCCTGGGGAGAATTTTCTATTTCCCATCCACTCATCAAGATTTCTCTTGAAGAGGGCAAGTGAGGTGCTCTGCTTGACATGTATGGGAAGTGTATTCCATAGCATGGGCAGTCTCTGGGTTATGAACCTGTCCCTCCAGCATGTTCTGTTGATTGTGATAATGAGGTTGAGGTCTCTGGAGCATGTGGAGGGATTGGGATTTCTTTAGCTGTAGCATTTCTAACAGAGCTGGGTCAGACATGGCTTTGTAAGTCAAGCAGATATTGCCTCTAATTAGGCAATATGAGACAAAGAGTAGTTTTTTTGAGCCTGACCATATAGTACAAATGTTTAAGGCCTAGGATTCCCTTTGTGAGGTACTTTTGTGGCCTCTCCAGTTGTTGCAGGTGTTTAGTGAGGTACATGCCAAATGGGGCATTGGCCTAATGAGTGAAGAGTAGAGGGAGACAATAACCTCTTTCTTCCTGGATGCAAAACTCTTAGTAATGAGATGTGCCACATAGAAGGACTTTCTGACCACAGTGAGAATATGGTGGTCAAAAGAGAGGTTGCTTCCAACCTGTGTTCCCCAATCTCTTATAAAGCCTTCTGTGTTCAATGGTCTACCATCGATGGTTTAATTCATGGGAACCGGGTTTTTCCCAAAGGGGATGACGACACATTTTTTGGCATTGAGCTTAAGGCCATGGTTCTGACACCAGTCGTTGGTCTCAGTGAGGCCTTTCTGTAGGATGTCAACATTACTTGGGGAGTTAATAATAGCTCCTAACCTGCAATCGTCTGCAAACTTTGTCAGCCAGAGTCCCTTCGTGTTGGCCTGGATTTCAGAGAAGTAGATACCAAACAGGAGAGGATCCAGGACCAAACATTGTGGGACTCCACTCAAGACTGGTCAGCAGTCTGACT
Organism: Protopterus annectens; assembly: GCF_019279795.1. Lineage (NCBI taxonomy): Eukaryota > Metazoa > Chordata > Ceratodontiformes > Protopteridae > Protopterus > Protopterus annectens. The sequence goes on along the minus strand of NC_056736.1, from coordinate 494,364,657 downwards.
TGGAGTCAGCTACTTTCACACTGTGGGTTCTACCTGTGAGCCAGTTTGCAACTCACCTAGTGATATAGGGGTTGATGCCTAGCTTAGTGAGTTTTTCTATGATTCCTGAGTAGGGAGTGGTATCAAAGGCCTTGGCCAGATCAAGGTAAGTTGTATGAACCACCTTACCTTCATCCACATCTCAGATGACTGACTCAAAGAAGTTGACCAAGTTGAGCAGGCATGATCTACCCTTCACAAAACCAAACTGTGTGGGATTCAGAGTTTGGAGATTCCCTATATCCTTGTTTATTAAGTCCATGATGATGCATTCCATAGCTTTGCATATCAGACTCATCAGGCTAATGAGGGCAATAGTTCCCAGGGTGTGTAATTGCTCCACCTTTGTGGAGAGGGATGACTGTAGCAGTACGCCATTCTGTAAGGACAAAGCCTGAGGTGAGGCTGTGATTGAACAGGGCATACAGGTGAGGTGCCAGTTCCCCCTGTAGTTCATGTAGAACACAGCTAGGGATATTGTCAGGTCTCATAGAAGCTGTATTCTTGGCCTTGGACAGTGCTGTTGTAACCTGTGCAGCAGTAATACTGGGTGCCTGCAATCTACTGGTATTGTGACTGGTTCTTTGGGGGGGGGGTTGAGAGGGGTAAAGTTGGCACTGAATCTGTCGGCCAGTATATTGGCAATATCTGTTGGCTCGGTATAGGACGTACCAGTGTGCAGTAGCACAGAGCAAATCTGGGTGTTGCCGTAGAGATTATTTAAATAACTATAGAAGGCCTTGTGGTTGTCTTTACTATCAGCTGCAAATCTGTTTTCATAGCTAGCTTTAGAGGATTTGATGAGGGATTTCAACTTTTTGTTGAGGCTGATAAGGGAGTTTTTCCAGTTTTGGGACTTCACCTTATTCCGCATCAGTTTCCTCCTTCTGTTGTAGCATTTGTTTATGGCAGTGGACCACCAGATTGTCTTCCTTTTTTTGGAGGAGAATGTCTTGGTTCTATTGGGTATGGCAAGATCCATACATTTGTGTATGTGTTCATACAGTGCATTGGTGTATGATTCAGCGGTCATGCAACTATTCTCCATTTGCATTGGGTGCCGTGAAGTTAGCCACCTCTATTTTTAGGAGCCCAAAGTTAGCTTCAGAGAAGTTTTTCATGGTGGTTAACTTTGCGGGGGGGGGGGGTGAGAGGGATGCAGATTTCCAAGATGATTAGTTTGTGGTCGGATCTAACCAGGGAGGAGTTGACTATTGGTGTAGAGCAGTGGTTTTCCATGTTAGTAACCAGGAAACGTTGGGCAAGTGTATTGGTACATGAGTAGTTTTCCCAGTTAATGGAGGGGTAGTTGAAGTCCCCCAGTATGAAAGTGTTAGGTTGGACCATAATATTTTCCAGGGTGTTTAGAAACAAGGAATGTGAGTCTTGGGACATGGTTGTGAACCTATAGCAGGCTATGACCTGAATTGTTGTCTTACTCAATGTTAGCTGCACCTGAAGTATGTCAGCTGCGTTATGTTGGGCTACCAGTCTGGAGGTGTTTGCATCCTTTATGAATATGGCAACACCACCACCTTTGGAGCTTCAGTCCAAGTTCTGGGGCCAAAAGGTGTGGAATGAGTTATAGCCTGGTAGTGCAGGGGTGCTTTCTGCTGCCAGAAACCAGGTCTCTGTTACAGCACAAATGTCGATGTTCTCCATTTTAAGGAGTGCTTCAAGCGAGTGCATTTTGAGATTTAAACTTCTAGCATTGAGCAGAATGACCCTCAGATTGCATTTGTTTGTAGCTGTTATGGTGGTAATTTGGTCTTTGGAAGACTACATAAAAAAGGCACTATAGGGGTGACAAGAGCCTTGGCCAGTATCCAGAAGCCCAGGGGTGACAGATGCAGGCCATCTCTGGCAAAGCATTGAGGTCTATCGATCATGTCATCCCAGCAGACAGATGCTGGATCCACTTAGAATGACACCAGAAACTTAGACAATTGTTGAATTAAGTCATTTTTCTGCTTGTACTGTGGTATAATTCTGGGTGATGGTAGGATGCTGCTCAGGTCTAGGGTCATACTCTCCTGAGCTACATAATCCCAGAGCTCCTCCATGTCTCTTTTCATGTGGCTCAGGGAGGTACATCTCAGTTATTCACACCCACATGTATAATGACAGAGTCATATTTGTACCTGTTGTTGAGGGACCTGAGTGTGTGTATGTTATGTTGTGGATCCTGGTGCCTGACAGGCAGCTGACTGTTACTTTCTCCTTATTCAACCTAGTGAGTGGGACATCAGTGTGTCTCACTATTGAGTCACATATGACTAGTGTGTTGGGCATGCTGTTTTGCCTTAGGGGCTTTGTTTGAGTGGCACACTGTTTAGGAGAGTTACATGTCTCGTGATTAGTGTTGTGTCATGGTGGTCGAGTGCGTTTCTGCCATGGAGGTCTCTGCTGTTTGGGCAGATTTTTATTGAGAGCCTCCGTGAAGGTGGGTGTGTGGTTTGTGCTTTTATATGAAGGCAGTGCTAGTGTGTGCTCTGGAGGGATATGCATTCCATTTGGTGTGGTACAAGTGTTGACCTTCTTCTCTTGACCAGCTATTGTGGTCTTGGCTGGAGAGTGCGTGGCTTCCAACTTGGATATATAAGTGAATCTCTTGCAAGTCTGAGTGTTGGGAGGTAAGATGAGATGGTTGTCACTGTACATGAGGCAGTTGCTACATTCCATCAGGATGCCAAAGTTCACCAGGTTAATAGGAGAAAGCGCAGGGTACTGACCTTTAGACATGCCTGGCGGGGTGGGCATTAATAATAAGTACTGGAGCTGTTTCCTTGTAGAATGTTTAGGGCTGGTAGTGCTTTTGTGTGCTACAATGACTGCTACATGAAGTCTAGTAAAGTGCTAGACTAATAAGCTAGTAAAAGTGCAGGAAAGGAGAGTACTAGCAGATCTAAGGGAAAAACTGAAGAGCACACTTTGGCACTGCAAAGAGACTTACAAACACTCCTGGATACAGCAAATCTGTATCTGGACTAGAATAGTTACAGGAAATGTGAGAAACAAGCGCAGACATGGGCTTTTAAACCAGGAAGTTGAAAGAGATGGAAAAACTGCCCAAACTGCCAATAAACTACAATTTCTGGGCCAGAAACCACTCCTCTTGTGGTAGATAGGCTACATAGTGCATATTACTCCCACTGATAAGCTAGTAGGCTTCCCTCCAACACATAAAGGCTTGGGGGGGGCTCAGAAGCTTACATACAGTCCTGGATACAGCAAATCTGTATCTGGACAACACTAGTTACAGGAAAGGTGGGAAAAGCACAAATTTGGGCTTTTAAACCAGAAAGAGGGAGGTGGTTTATGGTTGGTTATCCCAGTGGTACATGCTGCTTCATTGAGTTTGTACAATGTGTTATAAATTGTATAAATGCAAAAGATGAGAGATTAATAGTAAAAGTATCTAAATATAAGTATGATAGATTTAGGGGTATGGTAAAAAGCTAAAAGATAAACATAATGTATAAATGCAAAAATAAAATGTTACCAAGAAAAAATATTTTTGTGGAAAATAAAAATTAATGATAAAGAATAAGAACAAAACCTATGGTATATGAATATAATGATAAAACATTACTATGGAAAATCATGGGTAAATCTAATAGATGAAAAATTAAAGCAATCTGTAAAAATAAGACACAAATGGTATAATCAGAGAGTAGAATGTCAAAATTGTTTGTGGAGACATGTAACAGATAAATTGCTGGTAAAAGGAAACATGCCATATAAAAAGAAAAGTAATAGAGGATGTTTACATTGTCAAGAAGAAGAAACTACTGAAAATGTGTTTTTCAAATGTGAAGGAGTAAAAATCTTTTTGGAAAACTATGTAAAGAAGATTTTTTTTGAAGATAGTAAGGAAGTGGATAAAATAGACATGGATATGATTAAATATGGATATTACAAGAAAAGAAATAAAGAATATGTTAAGACAATAGATACAGTGTTATTTTATATCATATTGGTTATATAAAATAAAATAAATGAAATTATGATTAATCATAAATGGATTTTAGCAACAATATTAAGTAAAATCAGATGATGGTTATGGAAAAGAGAGAGGAGGTCTAACAGGGATGAAAATTTAATATGACTGTTAAGAAAATTACAAATATTTGTAAATGTATTTCTATATTGATGTATTTGTACATTTGTAAATATTTGTAAATAGGTAAAGATGATGTAAATAAGAGTTCTTTTTTGTTTATAAATAAAGGACTCTTACTCTTTTCAATAGGTGCTGTAGGATCTTTTGCATCCACCTGAGCTACTCAAGCAGATTGAGCCTAGTTTAACATCTCATCCAAAGGAAAACACAATCACGAGTGCAGCACTTATGTTGTACTATAAGTAATCAGTCTACCTGGTGTGGGAATAGAACCTACAGCCTTCTGCATCAAAGGTGAGTATGTTACCTATTTCAGCACTGACACTGACATTAATGATCCTCTATAATAGAGCAGAGTCATCTTGCAGTTAAGTCATTCCAGTTCAGATTAACATAAAGATTTCATTGAGATTCTGTCACACATCAACCCTTTAAACTCATTAAGTCTAGATAATTATGAAACAGCATTCCCATTACCATCAGGAAAAATAAACAATCTCCTCAATTTTAAGATAAACATAAAGCTGCATCTTAATCATATTTGAATTTGCCATATTTCTTTCAAACTTGCTCTTAATGTCTTACTGAAGTGAATTTATTGTACTCCTCCCATGAGAAACAAAGGCAATTCAATTATTTAATTACCTTACAAATCAGCACAATTATAGATGCATATCTCAATACTTTATTTACAAAATGTTGATACTTTCTCTTGCTTAGTGATGTTATTGCAATCATACAGATAATTTCCTGTTTCACTGATGGTCTATAATATGCAATGCCACTACTTAGAACTTAATACACTTTATACTTTTATGTGATATTTCCTATTTATTCTATTGTACTGTATTTTAGCATTTTTCTGCATATTTCTTTAGACATTGTTTAATCTTTGTTATATTGTACATCTACTATTTTTTCAGCTTTTCTCCCTGGTCCTCTGCTGATAATGGACATCGTACCCCGTCAGACTTCCCCAGTAAACAAAGGCTAATAAATAAGTAAATAAATAAATAATGATATTGCATGATTGTGCATAACTACCATAAATGACTTTTACCCTGTCACAGCCAGTTCTTTTAATTCAGGTAACCCAAGTTCATTTAGCGGCTTGGAACCTACTGGAGCTGGTGTTGGAAGGGTGAGGAGTGAAATGGCTTAGCCTAACTTTCTGTCTTTAGGGATGAGAGAGCATGTGTTTGGGCGGATTCCTCTTGGTAAAATTTATGATGAAGACTATAGATGGCACAGATGTGCTGTCTGCATGGGGAGGGCTACTCCATAATTGTATCACTTGAGGAGGCATGATTGCACATTCCAAGGTCCACTGCAAGGAGAATTTACAAGCATGTAACATAGATCATAGCCACCAAAGCATGTCAACCCAATGCTGCAAGCAGCAGTGCTGCCTTTCTAGCCCACTCTCCTCCTGGTTTGTAGGGGCTAAGCTACCAGACGAAACTGCATAACTGCTGTAGCTATCAATCTAAACCAAGAAAATTGACTGCAAACGAACAAAAAATGGTGAGCACAGTTCACATTCTTCTATTTATGAAGCATTTTGTTTCTTTAATTCTTTAATTTTTTTTTTTGCTCTACATATTGCACTGCTAAGATCTTGGCATTGCTCTGAACTTGAGTAATTAAGTGAAAAAAAAATGAAATATTGAAAATGATACATGCTATACAATACTCCATAAGCCACAGAGTAAAACATGGCCAAGACAGAATGTATAGCTAAGATTTATGAACACAGGCAGCTAGTGTCTTATAAAAAGCAATGCTGCATTATGTCATGCAGAAATGTCAGAATTTGTAGCATCACAGGGCACTAAGGCATCAATCAAGGGGAAAGCACAAAGGAATAATTTTCAGTACATTAAGGAAATGGAGGAAAGCAATTACAGAAGACTGTAAGACATGACATTAAGGCTCTATGAGCAAGATACATAGTGAGAAAATTCACAGGCAAAGGTTCAAATGCTGAGCAAAGTGATCAGGCTTGAAAATAAGTAAAGAAATAAAAAGAAAAATGCAGTGCTGTAATGCATTTTTTTCTATAAATTGATTACATCAGTTGTCATTGTTCTAGCTATTCAGCATGTCTCTTACTCATCTCCAAAACCATTCTCTACAATAAAATCTCTTTTATCCTTTGCTGACTGATGGACTCACTCACTCACTCACTCACTCACTCACTCACTCACTCACTCACTCACTCACTCACTCACTCACTCACTCATACTGCATTATTAAATAATTGCACCAACAGACTATCTGGTTAAGAATGGACATCAATCTAAGGTGACTGTATTTAGCCTGTTTAAGAAATAATAATGTCATGTCTTTATGACATATAACAATATCAGATGCTTGGTAGTAAAAAAAAAAAAAAAAAAAAAACAGCATGCCTAGATCTGGTAGCTTTGTGAAGATTTTAAGAAAATTCTGTGGTGCCCATGGGAGGTGCCGTCAGTGAGTTGTCACGACTGTTGTAGAACATATCATATTATGTAAGTCAGATGACACAATGTTCCATAACACTTAGGAAGAAATTTACACTGATTAACTTACAGTAAGTAACATTGCATATACTTTAGCACGTGACATGTGGATGGAAATGAGCACTCTTCATTATAAGCTATAGCTTTCTCTGACATATTTATTGTTGTTGATTCAGTAGACTCTTACCTTATCCAATAAAGATAAACTTTCAATACTTGATGTCCTACTAATACCTAGATGAAGTGAGCAAAGATGAACATAAAGGTGAAGAATGAACACAACTATTATGCAGCCTTCAATAGAAAAGGTAGCAAAACAATAGAGTTTCTACTTGTGAATTTATTCATTTTTATTTATTTACAGTGAAACAGCAGATAGCATTGTTAACTAACAGCAGGAAGTCCCTGGATTTTTTTCTTGGCTGGGGTGTCTTCTGTAGCTTCCCTATTAAATAAGCGAACATTCAATGTTTTGAATGTCACTTTATTGACAGCTAAATGTCGAATAGTCCAAGCCCTGAACAAATGAAACAGCAATATTTTTCCTAGGGAAAAAAATCTCTGGGCCACACACAAAAAAAAAAAGCCCAAATGCAAAATAAAGTGGGGGTCTTTGCCCCAACACCCCCCTACTTAAATATACCAACTCCAAGATTGCACCACAGTGGAGGAAATGGCAAAGTCCCAAAAATGGCCCAGTTACTTTTTTCCCTAGGAAAAAAATTGCTGTTCCATTTGTTCAGGATTTGGCCTTCTCGACATTTAGCTGTTGACAAAGTGACGTTCGAAACATTGAACTTTCGCTAAAATAATATGGAACCCCTTCTGTACAGAGTCTGCATGCCCTTCCTGTGTTTGTGTTGATTTCCTCCAGGTGCTCTGGTTTCCTCCCATATTCCAAAGACATGCAGCAAGTGCACTGGATACTCTAAATTGGCCATAAGTGTGAGTGTGCGTGCGAATGTGTGGTGTGGAAAAAACTATCATGGCATGGCTAGCCACCTGGTGGTGTAAACCTTGGCTCTAAGTTAATATGACTGTTGAAGTGACACCTTGGTCCCGGCTATAAAAATGGGAAAAGGGAGTTGTGGATGGATGGATTTATTTGACATTTGTATACTGGGAAAGTCCGACTGTGATAATATCCCATTTTCAGTGGGGACCCAGGAAGAAAAGATGCATATTGACATAATATAGTTTCTATTAAAGAAGTTATTATAAAGCCTAGCACAGAAGAATGACATATTAACTAATTAAAAAGCCAGCTTCAGCTCATGCAGAGTGAACCTATATATATAAATAGTGCAAATATTTGGACAGCTATAACAAGTTGAAAAAGAGCATTGTCAGTAGATAAAGTATTCACAAGTTGCAGTTCATAGAGATGACATTAAAACTCATTGAGTACACACTTCAGAAAAGAGATGACTGGATAATATAGCCTATGCAAAAATATATTTGATCTTTGTCTAAGCAATAGCTTTTACAAATTCATTGTCTTTGAACATAGTCAAATTATGCTGTTTGTAGAAGGAGGGAGGAAGAAGTTCAGCTGTGGTAGTGCAGGATCAGAGCCAGATTTTTTTTAGGTAGTCTTTTAGCAGTAGTTTAAAGTTGGACAGGATAGATGTAGATCTAATTTGCAGAGAGATAGAATTCTATTTTTTATTGATGGAGTATGAATAGAGACTATTTTCAGAGGATTTGTGGGGTTTTTATATTCTGAGAAGATGTTCATTAGAGTGAAGTAATCTACTAGGGTGATAGGAATGGAGAATAGGAGTAAAAACAGGGCAGACATTGGCTTTGTGAATAATATTGCGTGTGGAGGTAAACTAAAGATTTGCCAACAACTGTTATATGCATAAGCTTATAAAGGTGGTTTGTTTTGCAAGTTATTTCTTTGCAACATTGTGTGCAGTTTATGTTTCTTTAACAGACTGCTTCATTAAACATAATGTAAATGCCAAGTACAACTAGCAGGTAAGAAGAGATAAGGGAAAGGAGAGGGAAGAGACAATAAAATGAGAGGAACTGAGCAGCTCATATTAAAGCTAGAGAAGCAGCTTTACATTTTATCCTATCAGTATGTTATCCATCTTATGCCATTCATCACATGCTGTGTATGATCTTATGTTTAGGATCATTAAATGCAAGTTTTAAGCTTGGGTCTTAAAAGAACTCTTTGAAGTTGATTCTAAAAGGCCCATACCAGGAATCTAGATCTTGATAACTGTTTTGTTCTAGAAGTGGTAAAATGGTCATAGGGCTGTTTCTAACTCAAGGTGCATTAGTAAACCTGAAATTAAAAGTAGAAACAGGTTCAGCCTATGACACCGATTAAATGGAGGACAGAGTTCTCCAAGAATACAAAAAATATCTGGAGAGGGAAACAACTATTTTCTAACTGCCCCATGCTCAAAGACCGTTTAAAGCAGAGTGACAATGTGAAACAGGTTTTTGAGCCTCCATATCTCCCCTGCAAAAGAGGGATATTTGTCTGACTGAATCCTAAAAAAGTGAATTATTTTTAGATTCCACCTTTTGAAAATGTTTTCTACTAGAAATATAATTAAAATAATTTGGAATCTGCTTTAGATTACCCTAAAGAGTTAGGATGGGACACATAGTAAAAAGAAAGTAGCACAGATACTATAATAGATACTATATTTTCTAAATAAACTACCACCATAGTTGTTTTCAAGTTAACTAATAAAGACCAGACACTGCCCTTCACAGAACATCTCCAACATTGAAAACAAGGTACACTGGATACAGGTGCAACAATCTTATAGAAATTAGGACACATCTGTGTATTGAGTGATAGGTAAAGAGTCACCAAGGAGATGAAACTGAGCTATATGTAGTCATGTTAAAGCTAATATCTGAATAACTTTGGGAGCTCCTCAGCTGTGACAGCGGATGAGCAACTCCAGTAGAGTGTAAGATGTATTTTAGAAAGTGTGATCATCTGGTTATATGCCCAGAAGTGTCAACATTTAGGCTGTACTCAACATTATATGTCGTTTAGGCTGTACTCAACATTATAGGTCCTCCTTAATTAAGGTAGGTGAATCAGTAAGAGCATTTGCAGTAATCACTGTTAGGACAACTCTATACTGATAAAGCACTATGTACACATATCTGAAACTTTGGTAGGTCTCATTGTCTTATCCCTGTCCTTATAATGGGCCTATATTATAAAGTTGAAGTTTTAGATAATTGAATACCTAAAGCTTGACACCCAAACAGTGAAAGCTGTAAACATCGAACGGCCACTTCTGTGAATTCATTCATAGGAAAATAATTCGCTCAGCCAGAGGGGAAAAAAAATTTCAAACCAAATCAAGTGAGGGGCTTCACCCCCACACACCCTCAACTAAATATATCAACTCCAACATCGCTCTACAGTGGAGAAAAGGGCAGATTCCAGATAGCCAAGAGAATTCTTTCCTTACGAAAGAATTTGTGGAAGTGGCCATTCGATGTTTACAGCTTTCTCTGTTTAGGTGTCAATCTTTAGGTATTCAATTACCTAAAGTTTTGATCACCTAATATAGACCCCTTATAACCTGGTTACAATTGAAAGTACCCTTTTCTAGCAAGTCAATACACTGAAATAAATTACTCAGAGCCACAAGTGGAGAAAACTCTATCTTTACCAGCTTAAAATTACTCAGTTTTATGGAGACATTTCAGTGTAACAGTGGTGTTGTTTGCATGGCATAAAACACCACTGAAAACTGGGATCCTCACAGAAGGAATAATGGAAACTTACTTGATTAGCTCCCTTAGTTGCTTGTTTAAATTGATGGAGTTTTTATATCGATGGATCTTTCGCTTCTTAATTTTTGCCATGATTTTCTTCCTTTGTTATATAACCTATTGATGGCAGGATTCCTCCATTGGCTTGCTTTTTTTTGTTGTTGTTTATTCCTGGTACCTACAGGTTTCCCTGTGCGGCTACTAACATGATTGTAGAGTGTTTTTGTGAATAATTCTGCATAAACAGCATTATTCACAGGGTTTGGGAGGGGTTGAAATGTTGTCAGGGTATCAATTAATAATAGGAAGTTTACCTTAGATAAGTTCCTAAAAATTGTAAGATTAACCTCTGAACCTGCAAGTTTGGGGTCTTGCATGATTTGCAGTTTACAGTGGGGTTGTTAAAGTTGCCCAGTAATATGGTATTGAGTTGAATGGTGAGTGTCTCCAGCAAGTTTAAGGATAAGTTATGAGTTTCTTGTGTCATCGAGGGGGACCTATAGCTAGGAAGTATATGTGGATATGGTATGGAACTTTTCCTGTAGTAATTTGGAAATGGAGAAGCTGCAGTCCACACAAGGTTGTTTTATTTATTATTTATATTTCTTTACTGTAATGGTCCAACTGGGTGCAAGCCCATTTTCAGTTGAGGCCTGGGAAGAAAAGATCCAGAGAGTAATTACAATAACTATTCATAAAAAACAAAAAGCAAAGTACACACATAATAGGTATTCTATGAGGTACAGTGATAAGTTGATTACAATGTATAATGGGGCATACCAAAATAATTAACAACACTATTAGAGAATCCCAGATGGCACACTCTCAATAAGTACATCAAATAATGAGTGCAGATAATAATTATAACACAATTCATGATTTAGTTTTCAGAGGAAAGAAAGGATTAGTAGGAATAGAGGGGAGAATTTGGGGGAGGATGATTAAATAGTGTGAAAACCATTATGGAGAGACATAGGTAGGAGAAAGTGTACTGATTAGAAGAGTAGACCAGAAAGGAGTAAAAGAAAGGTGAGGGAGAGATAAGGAAGTAATAAATGATAGGTGAAGAGGTACAGATTGGAGAGAGATGGGAGTTTCTAGATGTGGAGTAATAGCTGGGGAGTAGTTGGATAGAAGAACGGAGTTTGGGTAATTGAGTAAGAGGAGGGAGAAGAGGTGGAAGTGTAATAAAGGCATAGAAGTAGAAATGTAGAAGGTGAACATAGGTGGAAGGGGTAAAAAGGCATAAATGTAGAGATGCAGAAGGTGAACATAGGCAGAGGGGTAAAAAAGACATAGGAGTAGAGCTGTAGAAGGTGAATATAGGCGGAGGGGTAAAAAAGGCATAGCTGTAGAGATGCAGAAGGTGAGCAAGAATGACAGTGGAGTAAGTCAAGTTACAGGGCAGTGGAATGTGCAGATCCAGTTGTTCATGAGGTGGTCTTTGAGGAGTTTTTTTGAAATGAGACAGTTCGGTAGTGGTTATGATATGCTGAGGCGTAGTTCCATATTTTAGAGATGTCGCCTGAGTAGAGAGAATCCCCAGCACTATTGTTGCTTTTGGAGACCTGGAGTAGTGATTTGAAAAATGAACAGAGCAGTCAAGTGTTGGAGTACGGCTGAAACATATGTTGAAGGGTGGGAGTTTTATCAGGTTTGTGTATGAGTTTTTGAGCTAAAGTTAGTTGAGTAACAGTTAGGTGATTGGGTACTTTAAGCCAGTTCAGTTGAAGTAAGACTGAGCAGTGGTGAGTCTTGTGTGGAGAATTAGTAACAAACTTTGCTATTTTATTATAGCATGTTTTGAGCTTAGTTAGATTGGTTTTAGTTAGGTTTGTAAGGATGGGAGAGGCATATAGTAGGGTGGAAAGTAGAAGAGTTCTGGCAATTTCCTGTCTGGTATGATTAGCAAGAAAGGGTTTCATTCTATACAGTGAGCCTAGTTTAATATGTGTTTTCTTGATGGATTGTGCAAGGTGTAAGTTGAATTTTAAATTAAGAATTAATACACCTAATAATTTAGTTTGGGTGATGGCAGCTATAGTGGTGTTATTGGAAGAGAATATTTGGAATGTATTTGGGGGGAACCTGTGACTTGGTGGGGTGAAAAAGCATCAGTTTGTTTCTTGGAAGGGTTTAGTATTAGTTGAGCATTTGATGGCTAAGATTTGACAGCAGAGAAGGATTGTTGCATTGTGGTTGCTATTTGTTCAGGGAAGAAGCAGCGCAAATAAGTGCTGAGTTGTCAGTACATTGAATGATGGAGGCATGTGGAGTAGCTGTGTGCAATCGGTTGGTAAAAATACTAAATAGTAGGGGACCTAGTATAGAACCTGAGGTACTCCTATGTTGACAGTTAGTAAAGAAGAGAATTTGTATATCCATTTGACGGCTTGGTGTCAGTCAGTTAAATAACTATGGAACCAAGTCAGGGAAGAGTGGTTAAGATTTAGAGAGGAAAGTTCATCTAGTAGTTTCTGATGGTGGACAGTATCAAAGGCTTTGGAGAGGTATAAGAAGATGGAAGAAACAAGTTTCCCATGGCTTCTATGTTCTTTTATGGTATTAGTGAAGTTTATGTGGGCTGCTGTGGTGCTGTGGTGTTGGTGGAACCCATGCTGTGTCTTAGATAAGAGATTGTTAGCCAGGAGGTAATTTAAAAGCTGCGTGTGAAAACATTTTTCTAGTACTTTGGAGAGATGTGGTAAGATGGCAATGGACCTATAGTTGGAAAACTCTGTAGAGTTGCCGGCTTTGTGCAAGGGATTATTGTAAGATATTTTCCAGCTTAAGAGAATATACTGTTCTAAGATAGAGTGGTTGATTAGGATGGAGATGAAGTAGGCAATAGAGTCTGCTGCTCTTTTATGAAATTCTGTAGGACAGTTAATCTACAGCCAGGGTTGTGGGTTTGAATTTGGTTAGCAAGTTTTTTTTTTTTTTTTTTTTTATGGTGAGACTTTGAACAGATTTAAAGAGAAAGGTGTTTGCTGTTTTCACTGGAAGGAGTAGGGATGTTTGGTTGAGTAATGAGATATGAGTTGTCAAGTTTGTGAAGAAATTTTTAAACTGTGTGGCAATGCTATTGTTTTGGAAGGATTTGTTGGGTTGGGGTGGATGTGTTTCCTCATTGTAGTAGTTTCTTTATGATAGACCAGAATTTTTTTGGATTGTTGTGGTATTGTTGCTATGTGGCTGAGAAGTACTTTTTTTATCTGTTTTATTTTGGGACTTGGCTTTTTTTAAGCTATTTGTAGTGATTTAGGTTTGCTTAACTTTTATTGGTGTGCCAGAGTGTCCAGGCTTTGTCTCTTTGCTTTAATAAGTTTTTGGTATATTTTCTTAGCCATTGTGCATAGTAAGTTTTTTATTCTAGCAGTGTGACAGGGGGACAGGCTATTTAAGATATCAAGGAAGGTTGTATTAAAATAGTGAACAGCATTATCAATGGTAAGAGTTTTGAAGGGTGTCTAGAAAAGTTTGAGCATTGAATTTGTTTTGGTTGCGAATTGTCTGGAAGCAAGTTTGTCTGGTGGGTTAAGATGATGCCTGACCAGATAGGATGGGAGATGGTCGCTGATACTATCTGGGAGGTAGAATGAATGAAAGGTTAGGCATGGTTTGTTGGTAAGTGTCCAATCAAGAATAGATTGCCTTTAGGTGATTTTGTCTATTCTAGTTGCTGTTTGTGAGATGCCATGTAGGTTTAAGAAATTGGACGGATTTGTGGAGTTATAAGAGAGCCAATCGGTGTTGAAATTGTCCATTATAATGGTTTCTTGGGAGAAAGTAAGGCATATCCTGTGAAGATATTCTTCTACTGTGTTGGCATTATTACCTGGTGGAATGTAGATGGCAATTATTATTATTTTTGTTATTGGTTTTTAATTTGGTAAACAATATTTCTTTATTGCTGAATTTGGGATTATTTGGATTAATAAGTTCTGGTTTAATTTTTTTTTTATACATGATGGCTATCCCACCTCCATGTTTTATTGTCCAAACATGTCTGTGTAGGATGTAACCTGGCAGGAGGAGCTCATTATCTTTGTTTTCTGGTTTAAGCCAAGTTTCAGAAAGTATGGTTATATCTGTTCAATATAGGGGAAAGTAGGGCATGGCAGGTCATGGACCTTGTTAGCAATGCTTTGTAGATTAGTATTCAGTAGAAGGAGGATGGATCCTTTAGGGGGCATATTAATGCCAGGGTAAGGGTGAGAGCTAGGAATGCAGGATTGTTGTTGAGCTTGTTTAGGGCCAGGGTTAGGGTGGATATCACTGCTAAGTTGTAATTCTGAAATAAGGTATGTAACATGGTTTATGAAATTAGTTAGCAGGCTGTTATGCTTAAGGATTTCTTGAGGTTTTGAAAGGGTTTGAAAACATTTGTATGGGATGTAGGCAACATAAGTTGTGTTGTAAAGATTTGAGGCAATTTTGATGTTAGTTTGTGGATTGTTTGTTGTTCACAGGAACATTTTTTATAATTGCTGATAAAAAGATCCTTAAGACCATTGTTTGTATTGTTAAGGGTATGCATACTCCCATTCACACATTACTCAGGTTGTTCACAACAAATATCTTCAGCAATCACAGAAGCACTCTATGTGAACAATACCCACCACAATACATACAGACACATCCCACAGATTCTCAACTTCAAAGCCCATAAGGCAAGTTCCTGTACAACTCAATATTTTGTCATTAGAGACTCCTTTGTGTGACACACAGATGTCCCACTCAGAAGAATGTGTAAGGAGAAAGTCACAGTCAGTTACCTATCAGGAGCCATGAACCACCAGATCACTCATGTACTCAGGTCATTGAACCACAAGTACCATATGACTCGATCACAGTCCATGTGGGTGCTAATGACCCATAATATAGCTTCCTGGAGTACATAAAGAGAGACATGATGGAGTTTTCAGACTATGTGACCCAGTCTGGTATGAGCCTAGCATTATACAGAATTCTACCTCCTCCAAGAATGATCCCACAATATGAACAGAAGTTGGTTGGCCTACTTTTTGGTGTTATTTGTAGATGGTACAATATGTATCAGCCTAGGAGGATATAATTGGCAGACCACAATCTTTGCTAGAGATGTTCTGCACCTGTCTCATCTAGGATTTTGAATGTTGGCTAAAATATTGTCCTTCTTATAGTGCCATTTTGTGGAATGCAAACCTGACAAACTTTCCAACACAACAAAAGTAACCCAAGAAAATCTAAGGTGTTACTGCTCAATGCCAGGGATCTGAACAAGAAACTCCACTCCCTGCAAGCTCTCCTCATCCTGGAGAATGCAGATGTTTGTGCAGTTACTAGGACATGGTTTAAAACCATGAAGACCATCCCATAAATGCAGGGCTATAATTTTGCCTTAAGCACATTTAGACCAGTCAATTTAGAGGTGTCTATATTTACATCAAAAATATGGTCTTTGTATGTGATGTTGATATGTGTTTTTGGAAAGCATCTAACTATTCCAGTCCCTACCCTGTGCCTACCCACTGTACCCCTGGACCAGGAATAAAAGGGGGAATAAAGTGAGAAATTAACGTATACTTATAGTTTCCCTCTGGTCTTTGGTTGTGTTTTCTCTTTGTGTGTAGGTTGAAAACATGTTAGCCCCCTTATGTTACTATATACACTATGGACAAAGCTTAACAAACTAATTCCCTAAAAAAACACTGCTGTGAAATATCCCTAGTCTCTTCCTTAAAACTATTATACAATTATAGTATTATGGTTACAGCACAGAACTTATAGCTTTTAACATGAGGCTTATTCCTTCTAATAATGCATTTGTAAACAACATGTTAGTATTCAAATCCTCAGTTAGCTATATCAAGATACACAACAATGTAGCACAGATTTTAAGGCAGACTTGTCTTGTTTACATTTTCCTTTTCCTTATTCTGCTCTTACCTTCCCTGTCCTTTAAACAGTTTTTCTCCCCTAATTTGGTGCCTATACATACTTCTGTGTCAATATATAGCAGATTCCAGGGGAAAAAAATTGTTATTGGCACCTATAATCAGAAGTAGGAAAATGAGGGGAAGAGACAGAAAAAACAAAAACGTTTTCAGGCTTAGCCAGGTTATATATTCTGCCAAAGCCTACATATTTAGATTATGTTTATGTTTCCTGCAGTCAAATAGTTTATATTTGTGTATTCTTGTATTTTCCTTTTCTAAAATGCATTTATACTTTATTTATCTTTATTCAAGTCAAACATCATTATTTCTGCCATACATCCTCAAAATAGGCTGGTTCTGACAGTCTCTCATGTACTCATAAAGTCTGGATTGTTTATGATAAGTCTTAGTAAGAGATTCACACTCTTATTGGTTGTTTTGGTAAAATCATACCTTATTCTTCAGATTCTTGCTTTGCAGGTTTCTGGTCATCTTTCAGTCTGGTTTACATTATCAGCTTGTTTAGGTGAATTTATGGGTGTCTATGGCAATATTAACTTCTTAAACTTGCTTCATCTTCATTCCAGGCTGTTTTTTAGTTTGTAGTGGAGCCCTTGAGGTCAAAGGGGGGATGATTATGCATACCAGAGTCCCAGGAGGTGTTCCTTCCTATAAATCGCACATCGGAAATGGCAGTTGAATTTTGGTTCCTACCCATTTTTCTTTTCCCTTTCCTGTGCTCCTTGTGGCTCCATTCATTGATCTAAGGGCCTAGACAATAAGTGGAAGCGCTCAGGGTTGAATCCCATCCAAAATGGTCACGATTCGGTCCATTTTTCACTCGAGGGATGCCTGCAACTTTTTTGTTGTTTTATTTCATTTCTGGAGGTAGAATCTGCTTGAAAACAGATAGGAATGTCTCTGTTGCCTCTTTGGGGGTATTGACCATGTATTTAACTTCTTTAACATTGAAAATTAGTTGATTTGGATATTTCATTTGAAATTTGATTTTCTTTTCTATCAGAAACCTGCAATACGGAGACAAAAGTTGCCTTGCTTGCCTTATCTGGATGGGAAGGTCCTTAGCAAAGGAAATGTTATTATTCCAGCTGAGTATATCTTTATTCTTGGCTGCAAACAGGATTTTATTTACATCATGGTATTTAATATTTTAATATAAACAGGACTTGGTCTCAGTGATAACTGTGTTTCTCTCAGAGCTCTTTGGGCTCTCTTTATTATCACTTGCTGGGTTTCTTCAGTGTCATCCAGAATGGATTTCATTATGAGTCTGATAGTTGGTATTAGGTTATTATGTGACACAGTTTCAGGGATTCCTCTGATGATAATGTTGTTTCTTCGTGACCTTGCCTCAAGGTCTGTTATTTTTGTTTGTAGACTTTGCAGATCTTTGTCATGGGAATCAGTTCTTTGAGCAATAGAGTTTATTTTTATTTCATTTTCTACTATTTTTGCCTCAAATTTTTCCATTCTAGTTAGTATTTGGTTAAATGAATCACCAAATGTTTGAAATTGTAAAGATAGTTCCTGTATTGCTTGCTGAATAGGTAATAAAGCAGTGTTAATGTCTTCCAGGTTAGCTGGCTGGTCTGCCTTAGTTTTTCCTGTAGATTTAGTATTGTCTGATTGTTTATTTGTTCTTAGTCTTTTTGGAGTTGTATCTATATCTGGTGAGGCTAGTACCGAGAATATGGTTTTAGTTGTTATAGTGTCCATATTATTTTCTTCTTTTGACATCCTGCTGCTTGGTACTTTTTCAGACTTTGTATATGAGTGCAGGGCCTCAGTACCACATGGCTTCAGTTGTTTCTAAGATCTTCGATAATCCTGTTGTTTTTAAAAGGAATCTGCTGCTAGTTTTTCTTCCTTTGATTGCTGTTTGTTATCTGGAATAGATGTTCAGTCTTATTTCTGCATTTTTTTTCCATGATGCCTTCTGGGTTTATTTTAATCCAGGGTAATTCAGAGAGCTAGGTGTCAGCAGTGCTTACAGAACAGCGACCATCTTGAACCCCCACCATTAGCATATTTTAATATGGATTTAGCAGTTATTTATTCAAAGTTTGAACTAGGATATCATTTAATAGGGAAATTCTGTTATTTGGATTTAAAAGGTTGTATGTACCATAGAGGATTTCAAATACAACAGTAATTAATTGTGGTGGCACTGCCACAATGGTACATCAGTGCATAAAAATTGTCAAAAAAGTACCAGGGGTTATTGGGACCATTTAACATAATAGATAAAAAGG
This sequence comes from Protopterus annectens, assembly GCF_019279795.1. NCBI lineage: Eukaryota > Metazoa > Chordata > Ceratodontiformes > Protopteridae > Protopterus > Protopterus annectens. The sequence goes on along the minus strand of NC_056736.1, from coordinate 494,346,032 downwards.
GAATAAGCAGGGCTTCCTTTATGTCAGTTATTATTTAGCTTATCTATGACTCAGTAATAAAGGTAGTAAAATAAAAAGTAGATTGATTGGTTGCTATAATACAGGAAGGGTCAGATGCCTAACAATCCCAATGCAATCAAAACATGATGACAAGGACTGGGGAGTTAATGTATAGGAGGAGACCAGCTTTCTGGCATAGAGGGATGATAACATGATTATAAACCAGACATCCTGAGTTCAAGTAACAGTTCACATGCTGGAAGAACTGGTGAAGGGAGGACTGGACAAAGTGATCAAAGCTAGCTTGCATTTCCAGGGAGGGAAGACAATGGTGGTTCCAGCCGGCTGATTACAATCAAGGAAATGGAGTTTTGAAAAGCACCAACATCTACAGAACTGGAGAATTGGGTTAGATATCAAGACAGTGACAGTAGTCCTCATTAGCATGCTCTTGGTATCCACACATGCATGTGAAAGACAAAGGAGGACCCCGCCCCGCACAGTTTTCTGGGTGTTCATGTCAGCCACTAGTGGTTTGGTCCAACCTAAGTAGAAATATCCTTGTCGCTGCATTTTCAGAGTGGGTAAAAAACACATCCTTGGCTGCCTGAATGATGGCTCCTCTGTCTGTGCCACTCATAATTGGGACAACATAGTACAGGGTATGAAACTGAATCAAGTACCACGGGGATGCCTTGATGGCAGGCATGGAAGGAGTCAAAAAGTAACCTAGAGCAAATTTAATGTGTAGGAAAAAGCTGAAGGGAATCAAACAAGACTTCTAAGAAAGAGAGTAGTCAAAAGTTTGCAAGTATATGCAAAATACATGATGCAGTATTTGCAAGGATAGAAACACCATTGTTAAGGATTTATTTGGAAATACTAATGTATTCAATTGACAGACAATTATTAACATAAAGGAAACAGTGCAATATTTAGCTGACCATACTATTTACATGGACTAAACAGTTTTTCTAGGATGTTTTATTTTTTTACACTTATTAGTAAATCTGCAAAGCCTGGGAAGGGAAATGTTTTTTTTTTCTGTTGTTTGGGTATTCTGATTTATTTTGATCAAAAAACTAAAACTGTATAAAATATGAGGTTTGCCATGGTGTAACCAGTGGTTCAGGTATCCTTTTATTACTTCATGAGACATAAAGGAGAAATATAAGGAGGTAGTAATTATTGTGCTGCATGGGGAGTGGCTGGAACAGTGGGAGTAAGGGCAAGGGTGAAAATGGGAGGGGCTAGACAAAATATGGGATGAGTCTTTAAGAACTAAAAAAAATCAAAGACAGGAATAAGCAACATGGAAAGATAAAAAATAGATGATACAATGTAATACAATAGTAATTTTAATTATGCAGAACTTGAAACGTCTTGTCTAACTGTTTTCAGTGGAATTCAGAAAAATAAAATAGCCAGGATATACAATTAAATATTTTTTCTTTATTATAATTGAGTAATGGGTCACTGCATAATCCACAAAATCTCCATCAGTATGTAAAACATTAAGCAACAACAGCTATAATAATAATAATAATAATAATAACAATAATAGTAATAATAATAGAATAAATGCTATATAAATAGGAGCAATGCATATTAAACAGTGTAGATCTGTTCTATTTACTTTATGTACAGCTGCATGTCAGATAGTATATCCTCAAAATATTATTGCATACCATGTAAACCCATAGTGCTGGCATGCAGCAGTGCTTATATTCATACAGTAAAAATGTGTACATGAAAAGATGATGTGAGGTTTGCTAGTTAATGTACAACATTCAGTTCAACAGGTTCTCTTCATTTAACCACAGAGAGTGCAGGCTGAAGATTGCAAAAAGTAGTAGATATAATTTCCAAAAACCTGTCTTGGAAGGACTGGCCCACTAATGCATTCCTGGAACTTCTAAACTAAATACTGTCCCAAGGCCCTGAAAATCAGCTAATGTTAATACTTTATTATCTTGATTGACACATAACATTAAAGATAATTTTTGCTAGAGCACTGCAATCTCTGAAGTATATTGAAAGCAGACCAACCCTGAGCAAAGGCACTTTTGTCTGGAACAGAACAAACTCAAATGATATCATGTATAGAAATAGGGAGATCAAAAGGATATGGCTATGCAGACCTTTTAATATCCATCATTATTCATTCTGCATGAATACCGTAAAATGCCTTGTTTCAGGCTTCACATGATCACTGCGCCATGCAACAGCTGAGTTTGGAGACTGCCTTCTGTAGTGCTTAGCCTGATATTATGATGACTAGTTGTTTAATTCTGTAGAAAACACCTGTCAGTGAATCTTGCTGGCATTGATTAGCGATATAATTACTGTTAGACAGCTAATGTTTGATAGTGATTCCCAGGCATATATTTTTTCCACAGTGGAAATAGGTACATCATCTTTGGACACAAGACAAAAGAACAAATATTTACCCTACTGGAAGAACCCAGAATGTGAATATCATGGCTATGGATTTGGTAGGCTTCAGAAACAGAACAATATTAAATTAAGAACTTTCCAGAGAGTTTACAGCCGCTTACATATCAAGCTGAACTTTGTCTGCCCCTTAGACAAGACATATCAATGAGAGTTATGAACATACTGAAAGGTATAGCTTTACCATAGTAAAGCCACCTCTGATACACTGTGAGTAAAAAAATTAAAAGCCCCAAGAATCAACCCTAAGAATCTTCCATTTATATATGGTTATGTCCTCTTCTAGCAGAAACCCACTTTCACAAACTGAGGAAGACTATAAAGGCAGCTCTAGAAGTACATCATATATCTCCATTTGGCAGCCTCAAAACTCAGGCTCGCCAAGAGAAAGGAATATCCAACTATATCAAAGGCCTTTATGAGGTTAAGAAATATGACCCAGTATGTTACTCAGTCCAAGAGAGGGTATAGTATGATTTGATACTGCAGTTATAGAAGTATATATCTATGTTACTGTGTGCTCCAAAGTCCATGCTCCATTTCAGACATAATGGAATAGCTGATTAGGCAGGCTATGAGCATGAAGAGGGTAACTTTCTGTAATAACTTTGCTGTGAGATTTAAATGAAACAAATCCATAGCTGGTTTCTACCCTTGTAAATAGGAACAATAATTGCAGACTTCCTTATCTGTGATGCTATACTGTCCATGATGCATAGACTACAGCAAGCTGATGTCCAGTCCACTAAACTTAAACTTGCTAGTCCTATAAGAGTGACAGTCACTCTAAAACCAATAAATTCCCCCCTACCCCCTGCAATCCCATGAAGGGAACTTTGCCACCCCAATCTGCTTATATTAACACACACACACATATATACATGCACAGACTCACGTGCACGCATGCACATACAGTCACACGTGCACACACACACACACACACACACACACACACACACACACACACACACACACACACACACACTCAGGTTCCACTAGTGTGACTGACTGTCCTTGGCTTGTTATAGCACATACAATCTTGCTGGTAAGAATAATACCCAGATTCCCAGTCTCTTATCTTTCACCATTCTCCCTCCCTGACCCTTGCCATATCCAGGCACCATAACTCCTTTGACATAATCCTTTGTATGCCTGAAGAACTCATTCTTGATGGTCTAGTTCCCGATGACTTTTCCTCACCACACTCAGATATAGATAATGTATGGTACTCTATCTGCACTTACACACACACACACACACACACACACACACACACACACACACACACACACACACACACACACACACACACACACACACACACACACAGAGCTAGACAGTCGCACACCCTCTCATACATACAGAATCTTTCACCTGCTGTTGTCCTTCACCCTGTCAACATAATTATATAGGTGCTTGCTGTAAAATACCAGCCTAACTTAGATCTGTCCTGTGCTGCCCTTTTGAGTGACTGATACAGTATTAGCATGTCTTCCATACCTGCCTTCCAAGTGTCGTAGAGAGCAGCACACAGAGCTGCATGAGAGGCTTAAATAGCACAGACCATGCTCACTGATGAATGTATTTGTATACAGCTACAAAACACATGCTATTCAACAATAGTGGGCTTCATTACTGAGCAGGGACTTGTCTATAACTCTCAAAAAACTTGCATATTATGGAATGCTGCTTGCCTGCCCTTATGTACTATGCAAGCTGACCGTGAGTCTCAGTCAGTGGGGAGGAAATGTTTTATATCTCACTTCAACAAATAAATATAAACACAATAATACTTTTGTAAAATTGTTTCACAAATAATCTATGCTCTGTGTAGTTTTCTATGTTTAATTACATCTTCCAGTGTAGATAATATTTGGCAAAACCAGAAAAAATGAGGCACTGTGTCTGTGCCAGCAGACAGCAGAGCATCTTTGCATCATCTGGCATTGTCCAGCATTGTCCAAACTGTTATATATTATTACTTGCATAATGTACCTCCCATGTTGTTTCTTATATACAAATATTGCAGCTCCCTTCTGATATGTGGAGGAAAAAGTAAATACTTCTGTCTCATTAAATTTATTACTCCAAAAGCAGTATACTTTATTGTAACAATGCAATGTGTGTCTTGTGTTTTCCTTAGCAGTAACAGTATATTCAATTTTGACAGGAAGCATTAAAAAAGTAATGAAGATGGCATTAAAAAAGTAATATTAGGCTCTACCACTATACAATTTTAAATCATTTATTTTGTAACTCTTGTACCATTTCCTGAACATGTTAAGGTTACATGCAGACAAGCTGATGCATTTCAGGTTTGCCATAACACACAGACAATACATGCTCACACCACCGTAATGCATCACAGGATAAACTAAAAGTTGTCAGTTGCTGTTTAAGATTGCTCTGCATTGTACATGTTTGTGTGTGTGTGTCTGAGGAGTACCTCGACTGTGTGTCAGCCACTAGACCATCGTGGACACATTGCTTCTATCTGACTGGGGAGCAGGAAGGTCATCAGCTACTAAACCATCATGGATGAGTTCCCCTAGCTGCATAATATACTATGTCCAAGGATTAGTGACACCTGTATATGACAAGAGGTCAGAAAGGCAGATTGGTGTAAAAACAGACACTTAAATAACTGGAGCTGGTTGGACAAAACTCCTTTGACTTATACTGTTTGGCATCCTCTACACCTTTTTCATTTTCTGGTTTAATAATAGTCTTGCTGCCTGTCCACATCCAGGCATATTCAGCATTTCTCCTATTATTCAATACTGGCCATACTTCGCTTTTTTTTGTGACTTCATGTTTCTGTAGCTCTCTGTGTACTTTGGTTCTGAGAAAAAGTAGCAGAAACAAAATCAGAACTTTTTAGCACTCACCTTGGGAGTCCTACCACATTACACACTGGTCCAGGCTAGCTATCCAGGACAACACTCCTTTACTGTTTTTTTTTTCTGAAGTACTGTGTCAGAGATAGAAATTGAGTATGTGGTCTTGCAGTAGTTTATTCTGCTAGCATCCAGAAAAGATTCGGTAACAATAATTCCTTCATCATATATTTTTGGTAAAGAAAAATACTGTAGTCCTTTCAGCCTCTCTGGACTTCATGCAAACTCTATAGACAAAATTAAAAGAGACATATATGTCCTTTGTGAGTTTAAGGTTAGGCACCTATCCAGTTCAGGAAAGAATCTTTTATAGAAGATGAAAAAAAAATTTGTTTGGGACTTACAATAGCTACACAATTAATCAACTTGTACAGTTCTCTGAGTTGCCTACCTTTAAATTCAGTAACAACATCCTTAAGCTTCCATTTACTTTTTATATCAATAACTTTTGAAAGTACTTGTCCATTTGTTATCTTGAATCACGTCTGACAACAAAATTCCATTTTAAGACAATAATCTTAATACTTATGTTTAAGCATAACTTCTGGCAATAATATTCTATTATTCACATCATCATTATCATGTCTCAATTATGATTCAGCTCCAACATCTAATTTTTCAAGTCTGTCATGTCCTCCTCTTTTTAAATAATGTCTGCAATCCATTTTAGTCAACGACCCCACTTTTCAACATTGCTGTCATGATAGCCAGTTTCTGGAGGACTTCATTATTATGGCATGATCACAAATTGTCAAATAACAGTGTTTGGCTAAAATGTCAGTTCATAGGAAAAGGTCAGCACGTTCAGGGTTTATCCTGTGTCACAGGTGCAACAATCACAAAACTGACAGATTTCAGTCTGGGGTATAGAAGAAAAACCTGAAGAGCATCTTTCCTCTTGAAAAAGAAAGCTTAAAAATTAACTTGTTTTTCACTTCAGTGGACAATCATGGATCTAAATATGCCTTCTGCTTTAGCTTCCTCTCCTATCTCAGGGTGTTCTCCCATGTTGCCCTTCAATTTTAATTTTGACTCAGCATAATTTTAAGATGTTCTAAAAAGTTTATTCAGAGGTCACATGACCTCATAAGAAATTCACCACAGGATTCAGCAAGCTCTGCATGGCGTGCAGGAATAGTGCAAGAGCTGCTCCACGCAATATGGCCAACGAGAGATCCAGAAATGAGCTCCCAGGATGTGCACGAGCCATCCTACACTATTCCTGCATGGACACAGCTCCTGTATGCTAATTACCCTATTTGCAGGTGAAAACCATGCAAATGAGGTGAATTAGTGATCCAAGGAGCAGGCAGGCATCTGTGCAGGAATGGTGTAACCTGCAGAAATGTATTCGGCTACTAACCAAATACATTTCTGCAAATTACAAAATGGAGGCATGATAGCTCCAAAAAAAGCAGGTATTCAATGTAGTAGACATGCCAGTGGCCAAATATATGGCCATTGGCATGGTAAATAGTTGAAAATTATAAAAAATAACTTTCTTTTTTTGGTTGATTTCGGCTGTTTAAGTGCAGAGCAGCGGTGCGCAAATGGGATCAGCCCGAAAATAAGAAAAAAAGCTGAAAATAATCTTTTAAACCAAAATCAGCATTCTGCCATAATAGTCAATGGAATGCATAAGACAAAAATACCATGGAATAGTAGTTGCTAAGGGGGGGAAGGCTGAGTATCAGTTTTGTAACCATGCATTAGCAGTCAGTTTTATGCAAATGAGGGAACTGATACTGAATCAAAGATTACCCCTCACTGTTAGCTTGCACCCAACCATGTAGGTGCAGCAATACCATGGTATAAGCACAACAGGTAAATAATCTCATCAGGGGGAGTGTCATGCATGCTGTAAGATTATTGGAGCTCTGCGGCCCATGTTTGCCCTTAACTAAGCACAGCTAAGGAAGGGGGTGTGTCTGAGGCTGCCTAGCAGTGTTTTCATTGCCTAAATGGGTGTGCGCACTGTGCACCAGGTTTTAAACATAAACAAAAAACAGGAAATAGCAGCTCTGTTCACATCTGAGCACTGGGTATGCACGGTGTGCCTTGGGGCTTAAACAAGAAGGCAATGGGAAGGGAAAACAGCAGTAGGGAGGCAATCAAGGAGAACTAGCATAGCTGATAGGTGAAATGTATCAGAATCAGCCAATTACACAGGCAGCAGCCCAGCCCAGCCAGCACACTACTATAAACTATGCAAACACCTTTCACTCTGTTTTTTCCAACAAACTTTACACCACCGGTGTACACAGATGGGGAAATTTTACCTGACAAAACTAACAAAATGATAGGGGCTGCTGTTGATCTCATACATCAATATGTGGAAGAGACTGAGGGTGGTGAGGATGAGAATGCTGACAACCAATCCACAGTGAGGAGAAGGAGAAGAGTGTACAGAACCAGGGTAACCTACCAGGGGCTACATGAGCTGGAGATAGTGGAGCGCTATAGGGTGGACAGGGACATCCTGCAGCAAATTGTTGAGCTGTGCCGGCCATGCCTCACACACAGAACCAACAGAGGGGAACCCATCCCAGTGGATACCAAGGCATGTGTAGGCTTAAGAATATTAACCTTCCAAAGGCCAACTGGGGGTATCATGGGGATCTCACAGGCATCAGCATCCAGTTCCTGGATGCCATGTCAGCACATATCTGAGACGTTGACCAGCAATATGCATCTCTTCCACCAAATAGCAGAATAACCTGAGGTAGTGGGTGCTATAGACTGCATGCACAAACACATCAAAGCAGCCAGTGAGCTGGGTAGGGTCTACATAAACCGCAAAGGCTACCCCTCCATCAACCACCAGGTCATATGCGATGCCCAAGGCATTATAATGAATGTTTGTGCTGGCAACCCTGGAAGCTATCATGACTCCCACATCTGGCATATGACACAGCTGTACCAAAGATTTGCCAATGGGGACATCCCATATGGCCACTTAGTGGGGGAAGATGGTTATGCACTGGAGCCGTGGCTGATGACATCCATCAGAAATGCACACAAACCCGAACAAGAACTCCATAATGAGGCACACGCACAAACCAGAATCATAATACAGCATGTGTTTGGGATGCTCAAGTCACGGTTCCAGTGCCTGGACATATCCTGTGGAGCCTTGCAGTACTCTCCAGCTACATGTACTCAAATTTTCATTGTATATGTCATGCTACACAATATGATCTTGCGGAAACAGCTGCAGCAGGAGCAGCACGGGGCAGGGCCACACAGCCCTGCCCTCACCATTGCCAAGGCCAGCACAGGCACAGAGTGACTCAGAGGAGGAACAACCTGAGCCTGCCCATGTAGGCAGAAGGAGGCATGCCCAGTATACCCAGGTTTTTGCAAAGAGGCAATGCATAGCACATACACTGACATGGTAGGAACCCAGGGAATGACACCTCTCTCTGACTCGCACATACAGTAAAAGGGATGTCCAACATGACATTACCTGTGCTTTACCATGTATAGGGAGTGTACTATGTACATCCGACATCTTCAGCCCTCCAGAACCATCCTCAATACTGGCACATCCATAAGGTAAGTTACTCTTCCTATCAGCTGCTGAATGGAGTAGTATGTTCTGCTAGTTGAATCTATGGTATGGATGTGAGCATGCAACGGAATCGGGTGGCTGAATGGGATGGCAGCAGATAGTGGACACCTATATAGACAGCATGAAATCCATAACAAATACTGGGGTCAACAAAGTAGACAGTACTAGACAAGGTGAGAAATCTCACTGCAGTACATGTGGTGACCCAAATGTGTGTCTATAAGACACAAGCATGCATGTCAGTGAGGCTCAAATACCCAACAATAGCCTAAGCCAGCAGGACAGGTATAGATGACCATAAAGAAAGGCTGTGCTAAGGCCTCCAATTAATAGTAATGGAGAACAGCCCCCCTCCAGACCTACACACACAGACTACAACAGGTCAGGCAGTTGTATGTTAGTTCTGAAGGGTAAGAATTCTGAAACTGAAATGTAGGTCAATAAAACCTAAGATCTGTACTCTACTGATATGCCTCTATTCTGCATGATAGGTCAGAATACAAAATGAAATGGAAGCCAACAGAGTACCTGAAATATCAGTACAGTCATAGCAAATGTTTACAGTTGTCAGGTGTGCCCCCCCCAATCCTATGTAGAAATGCAGTAACATGTACGTGTGGTTTAATAACAGTGGAGTACAGCTTAAATGAGCTGGCCCGATTTACAGGCTAGATTGTTGTGTGTGTACAATATGCAGGGCCCTGTGTGTTAGTTTGTTGTGTGTTGTATATTGTGTGGAAGTGGTCAGCATGTAGGCATGGAGGGTTGTGTACCGGTGGCCTATGGCCAATACTGTCGATGACAGGGCCATGTTATGACAACTGCAGTGCCAACCACAATGCTTCCCAGCAAGACCCAATTCAGCAGTCATCCATACTCATTGTTCAGATGTTAATATCTGTCACCATCTGAAAGATGGACATGCCATGAATGTGGGCCCAGACAGAGACACAGTACACAGGTGGAAGTACCCTAGACAGAGTACATAAAATGTAACTGTCAACTGCACACACCTTTGGAATTGTACATACAGGTTAGAAGCACATTAGTTGTCTGTGTAGTATGGAATACTGATGTAGTCTGGCCAATCACTAGCAGACCACAAAAGACACATTTATGAAGTAATGAGAGACTGCCTATGTCCCCGCATGAGGCAGCATAAGGGGAATGTCCCAGGTATATCTGTGAGCCAGCTGCAAGAAGCTTCCATATCACACATGCACTCAGCTCACCCCACCATCAGCCACAGGTTTATCACAGGTTATATCCCTGCTGTTAGGAATGAGTACAGTATGACCCCCACTTCTGTATGGGAATACCTACAGAATGCAGCATGCTGAAGAGGTTTGTCATGCAGGTGTGTCCCTAGCTGTAAGCAGCACTCTGTCAGCATCCAGACCAATGGATTAATATGAACAAGAACTATTGCCATTAACACCTTGCACACTTACCCTGTCACCCCAGGGGAATCCAGTGGCTTGCACCCTGGGACTGTAGGAGTGACAGAATGCACTGGCCTGCTACAGATGGCCTGCATCACTACCAAATGCCCTACAGTCCTCTGTCAAAGGCCTGCGCCTCACCTGTACTGTCAATATATGTTATCTCATGGGGTCCCAACTAACAACATAAAACAGTCCACAGAACACAAATGCAAAGCCATGTCGACAAATCCCAGTAGAATGCCCACTATGTCCTACAGCATGAACTGTGGGCCAACCCCTAAATACCACTGGGATGAAGGGACAACTATAGGGATACTTCTCAGATATCACACACATAATGTTAGAAAGAGGATAGAATAACAGAGAGGGGAGGTGTAGAAGCATGGACGCCATGGAGTGTGTGAAGTCTGAAACTCTGATGTGTGCCCATACCACAACTGCCTGCAAACCCAGTAATAGGTGGCTACAAACCTGCTCATAAACCACAATGTGAAGGGGAACTGACCAGATATATGATCCCTGCCTCTGGGTAACCTGGGTAAATCTGTACAGCTGAGAGGTATGGCCACAGCAGGATATGGACATTCTGTTATGTCGATAGATGTACAAACAGGGGATCCTCAGCCACCATAATACCAAGGTGCTTGACCATTTACACAGACCCATCAGCAAGTGTCTGCAGCTACCCCTCCAGAATGGCATGAATGCAAGAATTTGTAGGCTGCAGACCACAATACGGGACACAGCTTCATTCATCTTGTATTACCCAGGAAATAACTGTGAGCAAATAAATATATCTGTCCGTAGTTGATGACATAATACATCACAGTGTAAAACAGTACATATGTCTGAATATCTCTGCTAACACCAGCCATGTAACACAAGCAGCACTGACACAACAGTTACAGTATCCCACTATCTTTCGCCCATTGTGACTCCATATTGTCAACCTATCTACAGATATCCTGCAGAAACAAGTTGATAGCTGTAGGTGTAGAGCACAAAATCCTGCACTAGAGTACAACCTACCTGGAATGGATTCACACACTTAATACAGAAGGTCATACTGGACATGGTCCTACACTTAGAGAAATGAAGCCCATGTCTGATAAAATACAGAAGGTCATACTGGGCATGCTCCAACACTTAGAGAACTGAAGCCCATGTCTGACAACAACAGTGGAATATACATATCTGTCAGTCGCACATGTCTGTGCACACACACCACATTGCACACCATTCATGCTTTGCACACACATTGGATAGGAACACTCACATATCCAAGGCCAACATACTATAATAGGTCAAACATACCCACACAGAGATGTGGGGAAGAGAAAGGCAGACAGTGACAAAGAGATTGCCATCATGAGGCCTGTCCCACCCACCACACATCCAATAGGCCAATATCACATGATGTGCTGATGTCAATCACTGTAGACATTTGCTTTTGGTAGCCCTCAGCCCTATAGTGTCTCTGGTGCTTGTGATAACTGTGTAACATGATAGCAAAAATCAGTATTCATCTAGCATTTGTATACCCAGTCCTGTCAAATGTAAAGTTGTGTGTGACTGAGTGTTGTGTGTGTGTTTCCAGAGGAATGGTTTATGGCCCATTCACACACACTGAATCTCAGTACTGGTAAGTTTGTGCATGTGTCATCAGTATTCTGTGTGGGTGATGGAGTGATTGTGTAATGACAGGAACCATTGCAGTGTGGGTTTTGCTACATCATTATATTGAGGTGCTATATGGCCCATTGTCCACATTACAAGGCCAATAGTTTTCAAACACTGTAGAGGTTGTTGTAAACAATCCTCAGCCATAAATGTGTACAGCCATGTGCAATTACTATGTGACAGTATGGATTAGTAAACAATATAGGTAACCATCATAATACCCAGATACCACTTTCTACCCATGGATCATACACAAACACGCTTGGCTCTTACTCTCTAACTACCTTCCCTTCTTACTTTGTCTCTGTCTCCCTCTCTCTCTCTCTCTCTCTCTCTCTCCCTCTCTGGTGGATGTGGAAAATTACATCTGTTTTGCATAAGCAGCAGCTTGAGTTTTGTAAGTAATGCTCATGATCAGCTGATGACCTGTGCACGAATTGCAGTCCCCCACTTGCTAATTGCATGTGGAAAAGCTGTGGTATCATTCCTATAGCCAATTGTATGGAAACACACTCCTATAACTAAGCACTTCATGTGGGTATTGGCCCTTTTCCTTCAATGTGAGCAGGACTTCATGTGGGCGTTTGACAAACAGCATCACAGATGGTAGTTGGATATACCTCTTACAATGTACACTGCAGAGACAGACCAACAAACAGGAGGGGGTTGTTCCAGACATGGGGACAGAATGTAAGTATTGCTGTTCTACATTTGAAGTAATGTTGGTTTAACAGGGTTTGTGTGGATATGGCTGTTCTATATGATTTAAAGTCTGGCATGACAGTGTTATGTGGTTGAAGAAACTCTCACTTGTAGGACTATCTGCAGACTGGCCAGTAGTCTTGCATGTGTTGTGCTACTCACACATTTCATATCTTTAGATATGCAGTAGCATACTCTTATGATTGCAGTCAGTTCATGGTGACATCCATGTGAGTTACTGACTTCATATCCCTCAGAAGAGATATGTCACAATAAACCCTGTTACACCAGGAAATTTCTCAGTTTATCACAGCAATATGTTAATATTGGCCCTGTGTTTGTGCCCCCATCCCCCAAGTCTGTCACCCTTTGTCCATATTTCATGCAGTAAGAGGTGCATATGTACAGTACATCATTATTTACTGACATCATACCTGATAACAAGCCAGTGAGATATCAGACTGCTAGACATGTTATGTATAGTAGACCTTATATTTGAGGACAAACCTAGACATTCTGTTGTAGTGTCTACAGTAGTGAAGTCTGTGTACTTATGCTGATTGTTGACAGAGTGTATATTGTGAATATGTTACTTGGCCTGTGTACAGACCATGGTAGATGTCATTGTTCTTGGTACTGTTCTATCTGATGTTGCATGCTGCTCCAGTTTATGGTACCCTATCAGTGTATATGTTTGTAGGGCCAGACTGACACATGTCCCATACCACAGTCAGGCATCAGACTACACTGTGTATTGGCCCAGTATATGTAGGGTTAGTGTGTGAGTGGCACATATGAAGATGGTTTTGTTATATTTAAAAAAAACGCAAGCATTTTCACAGCTGTGATGTCTTAGTGATTAGCTGCTGTGATTGTAGTGTACAGGGTTCTGGGTTCAAGACCTGCAAGTGCTGTTTATTTTGTTGCTAGGCAGAACAAGGACTGTTGGATGCAGAGTGGCTAAGGTAGTTTTGAGCAGCTTTAAGAGGGTTTGCACATGTTTGTGTGATGGTAAGCACTGGTAATGTATGGTTAAATGAATAAGCAGTTACACCATGTAGGCTTCACTTACCGGTGTGCAAATGTGCTTAGCATTTACATTTAAGCAAAACTTACTCCTGCTAAGCGTAGCTTAGCCTTGTTAACCAGTTATCACATTCCAGACTGAGAAAATAGCAGGAAATGACATCATTAATACGTGTATTTAATTCCATGTACATGACATGCTTCTATGTGCTGTCATTACAGTAATAAGGGGTCTGAGTATATTGTATGGGACACCTGAGTATATATGGCTAGTATGACAATCTTTTCTCTTTGTATGTGTTTCCTACATGGGTAGTATCCCAGGTTATATTCAGTCACACTTGCATGTATTGTATCATTACGTTACTACTGTTAACAGTGCTTTCCAAGCAAGAGTAGATTCCAAATTGTAGTACTGGAACCATACACCCCTGCATGCAAAGCTGGACTCAGACTACTGACTATCATGCTCTTGGTGTGTGAGCTGTGTGTTATTAAGTATTTGCTACTGGATATTGATCGGTTATGTGGATATTAACTGTAGACTACTATGTGTATAGGACATGTCATTGAGGGCTGCTTTCATTTAGTAATGGCATACCTATCAGTGTCAGACGTCTATCTATCAAAACATTCATCCTAATGCATAATCTGTTTGGCTAACTGATTTCTGTCTGTCTGTCTGCCCTCTGTACAGATGTGCAGATGTCAGATATCCATCTTGGCTGCTTACAGGCAAAGTATGCCTGACAGACACTGACATGTCTGTCCAGTTGTGTTATGAATGCCACAGCTAGGAAACCCCACCATGTATGCAACACATGCCATGGATACTTTAACTAGACTACCACAGTCAACAGAACATGCTTGGGTACAGGTCTCCAACCCAGACACTGGCCATGTTATGTAATATATGTTGCACACATGTCAATTGGAGAACCTCACTGGCCCTCTGCAAGAGACAACCAGATGATTGGATGTTGCATTTAACTGTCAACCTGAGGATCACTCACATGGCATCGCTTGATAGATGGCATGCTGAGAAATGTCAGGTGGCATGATACCATTGTACCCACATCCCCTACTCTTCTCATCTCTCCATGGACAATATCCGATACACACCTAGGAACACCTGCACCTATGGAACCTAGTACTGACAAATGTGTCAGTGTGCATTACTGAGGATAACAGTGTCTGTGTGTTTGTAAAGTTGTAGTTGATAATACCCTGAGGGCCTTCGCACCCACTACAGCCCCCATTGCCATAGCTAAAAATGGCTGCTGCTGTAATAGACATTAAATGTACCTTGTTACACTCTTCACCCTTTGGGCTAGCTGGAGCTTGCAGTACCAGCACAACACTGTTGTACAAATGGGTAGATAGGCATGGGTTACCCTCTGAGTCCTGGCAAGTGTGTGCATGTGAGCAAGTGTGTATATTTGTAGGATACAGCATTCTGAGGCCACATTCTCCAAATACAATACACCTTGCCATACAGTATAAGGGATAGTGATGTTACTGACATTAGGAGAGCCATGACAAACCATCACCCTACTATCCCTGTGACACGAGCAATAAATGCATAGCCCTGTAGTAGCACTGATGAGATAGACAAGGGGTTGTATTGCAGTCCTGGTCAATGTGTGATTGTGGGTATGTCAGAGTATTATCATGGGTTTCAGTGAGTAAAATATCCAATGTGGGATGTGGCTGCTGGGTGTACTGTCTTTACACAATGGTTCCCCCAGTGCATGTACCAAGGTCCACTGTATGAGGGCCAGTGTCACCATCAACCATACAGGTAACTGATTGCATTATCCAGCCCAATGATGCATGTGCTGTGTGCAAATTATTTGTAACAGAATGGACTCACTGACAAGGTAGTTAGCACTGATAAACCCAGGTCTCTCAGATGTGTATATGTCTGTTATGTGTTTGTCAAAGTGTATAGGATAGGATGGCATACTATGTATTGTTCATTAACACCCAGTACATCCATCATTACCATACTGTACAAGGCCTGGTGTTGTTCTTTACTTAACAAGAAACTCGGGACACACCTAATCCTAAAAGCTGTGTGGTGTGTGCAATTAAGGCCAAACACAGTAGTAGCAATAAGTACCTCTGTAGGGGTTCTACTCTCAGTGTAGCCAAGTAAGTGTGCATGTGTGTGTGTATGTGAAGGGATCTACTTCAGTTTGCAGAAAATACATGTCCCAGGAGGTCATCTGTCCAAGAACTGACTGGCAAATGCTGACATTTCAAAGGAATCTTGTGAAAATTCATTCCATCAAAACTAGTAGTAGATTTGTAAATATCCTCTTCCCCACTGTACAGCTGTACAGTGATAGTGGAGCTGGTATATATAGTTGGGTGTGGATGATGTGGGCACAGCCACCCTCATTGGGGTTATTGTTGTGTGTATCCCCAAGCTTAGTCTGCTGTATTACTGTACAGTTTATGTTAACAGGTTAAGTAGTTGTCAATCACACTAGGTGTGGTTCTACGCCACCCCACACCCTCCAAAGGGAAGGGCTGTGCAACCCACACCAGTACACCTATGTTTACCAACTCCAGGATTGCACTACATTGGGGAAGAGGACATATACACTGCCAGTACCATCATAAATGACATTAAACTAGCTGACTGATTATTTACTGGTGTGATGTTTTGCCTATTTTGTCTTGGTGGAATTACATAGGATAAAATGGGTTCACTGCAAAATTAAGTACATCCATATGTACAGTATTCTCTGTGTATTGCATCAACACCAAAGCTTGTGTGTGTGTGTGTGTGTGTGTGTGTGTGTGTGTGTGTGTGTGTGTGTGTGTGTGTGTGTTATACACAAACCTGTGGTGTGTGCCACCCACTACACTTGCCATTGTCCACTGTAGAAGGGCCGCTGACATCAGCCACCATGCACTCACCTGTCAGCCATGTGGCACATGCAGTAACTATTATACAGACCTGTCATTTGTGTTCAGCAGTACCCAGGATATGACACAGTCAATGTGTCACCACAATGCCATACCCCTTGTAGGAAACAACAGCAGACCAACATCCTGCTAACACATAAACACCTATAACACAAACTGTAAAAATTATGCAGACCACAATCGGTCAGTGTTAATAACAGCTATAATGCATCATGGCTGGACAGCTACACATCCTGACATGTAAGCATTAAACTTTCCAGCTGAAAACAAGTTACACAGCATTATATTGCTAAACCTTAGTACATTCACCCTGTGCATCAGACCCATATTAGTCTGTCCCTGTATTGATGGTATGGATGACAGGGATGTGGCACAGGTATCATCAAATGCACAGGTTTGCCAGAGACCTAGGCTGAGCCATACATTTGACATCATGTGTGTGTGAGGGGGTTTCATTATTAATTGGGCTGTGCAGATGTGGTGTGTGTAGGTATGGAGGTGCCCTAGCTGTGTGTGTGTGTGTGTGTGTGTGTGTGTGTGTGTGTGTGTGTGTGTGTGTGTGTGTGTGTGTGTGTGTGTGTGTGTGTGTGTATGTATATGCACATAGTTCTGCCATGTGTCTGCCCTATACAGGGGTTTGTTGGACAGTGGCAGACCTTACTGGCAGGGTGTGCAGTTCACCATCTCCATCCGTGGACATAAGAACTCTGCCTGCCAGGGGTTCCACAGGCACTTCCAGGTACAAGTCCAGATATGGTACTCTCCCCTGATGATGACAAATCTTCGCTGGATCTGGGTCCCTGTTGGGAATGGCCAGGACCACGTGCGAGTGGCCTGCTGTGTTGTGGTGTAGACAGCATCACCCCCCAGCAGTGTTGGTGCTGGTACTGCCACTACGGGAGTGGCTGTGACTTGTTGCACATCCATGTAGACCTCCACCGGTTGGTGTTGCTGACCTACATCCACGTGGCTGTCGCCCTGCACCCACCATATGATCTAACACAGACATTGCACGATTGAGGATTCCCACCACCTCACCCAACCGTCTATCCAGGACTTCTGCAAAATAATGGTGGGCACCTGCAAGATCACGGATGTTGTCAAGTACAGAAAAATGAGTAGCCCTTTGGAGCCTCAGACTCTGTCTGGTATAAAGTTCCATACATGCCTGTGCCTCCATGACACCCTGAAACATGCATCTGGTAACACCTGCTGTGGCATTTCTGCCAGGGGCATGATGGCCAGCAGCCCTCCTACGAGCACCCCTGTACATCTGCCTGTGTGGTACCTCACCAGGCATCTGGCTATGGCTACTGTGTACAGACACACTTGACATAGTCACAACACTGCCTTGTCCCATGCCTCCACACACAAACAGTCCCTCATCTATGCCCACTGGTGATGAGGTATTTATAGGCAATGTGACTGTGTGAGGGGATGGGGTGGATAACAGTAGGATGTCAACTGATGGCACAGTGTCAGCCCCTGGCAACCCTGTCTGTGCCTCACCATACCTATCATCATTGTCATAGTCTGTATGGATGCTAGCATCAGTTTGCCTGCAGGAGGGACCCTGACCCACTTTACCACCTGTGAGGGGAAAAAAACTTAATTTAAGACCTGTACATCATTGCTTACCTCTATACACACTAACACACACAGATATACACACACACACACACACACACACACACACACACACACACACACACACACACACACACACACACACACACACACACACACACACACACACACACACACACACTTACAGCTGAGGTGGCACAAAGATATTATATAGACCTCTCATTACCCAACAGTCAACATGCATGACATATGGCACTCAGCAGCATGCACTACAGCTATACTCAATCCCTGTTACTGACATTATACATCCCTGTGATGCATGAGTTGTGTTAGTAGGTGATGCCCCTTCCCCTCGGACACACTGCACCCATGTACACAGTATTGCTGTTCACCTGTTCAGCACCCTGCCATGTACTGTGCACCATACCTCATGAGTGTACATACCATTGCTTAATGTGTATATTTGTGGCAGTTATGTCTGCTCAGTTGCTCACAGCCCCTATGTGTTTGTCTAACACATACCTCGGATGATATGTGGACAGATGTCAATAGTGAATGCCTGACCTCTGATTGCAGATCTTATCATCAGCAGTGCATGTATGAGCAATAAATTCCAATTACGCTGACAACCTCCAAATCTTACTGTGGCTATGAGGAGTGTACACACCCTTATTGACATGCCAGCCTCTTCCCTGATATGCAATGGGGCCACAATACTGGATATGTTAACATTGCACACACCAGATTTGTGATATATGACCTGTGCAATCAAATGCAGTATTAAACAAATGTGTTAGTTGTGATTATGCTGATTGAGGTGCATACAATATGTGGGTTGCATAAGTGTGCACACCCGTAACATGATTGTTTATTGCAGCACCTATTAAGTGAACTACAGCAGTCACTATTCCTGGGAGGGGAATGCTAGCATGCCCCATCTTCACTTGCCATTATTTGATCACTCCGCCCTACAAATGTCCCCCAACTCTGCCGGATTGCAAGGTCAGCTCATGTGCACAGCCTTTGGAGGTCACGCAGTGCCTTCATTATTGCTGTGGAGTCAGTGTTATGTCTGGCACGATTCATGACCTTGACTGTGTTCAGATACAGCCATTCTTATCGAGCTTTGGATATATGCTTCAGTTCACTGTTGTGTTTCAGGATGACACCCTTCCCCATCTTCAGCCTTTTTGCAGATGCTTGACAACTATGGGCCACACATGAGTGTCATTTTGCAGTGTTTCAAATGCAGAGCACCATGTCTACCAGCCTAGTTCCTGCTAATGAACAGCAAACCTAAAGGTGTACACTGGCACCAGCAAGGTACAGATGGGGATCTTGGGCCTGAGGTGGAATGAGGTGTTGCTTGTGCACCACGTGTATCTTTATTAATACTGTCTGTAGGTTTCAGCCTTGGTCTTGGTCCACCATTACACATTGCAACACATGCCTTTGGAGACTTGATGTTATGCATATGCTACCTGTAGTGAGCCCAGGATGATGTTTCTTGTGGAACAACTCTTCTATCTGATTACCCTAACCCATAGGCCACACTTATGCAGAGTCCAATCAATTGTCAAGACAGGTACTGCACAGTCAGTTCTTGCTAGACATTCCTGCAAATCCCTCAGTGTTGCTGCATGTTTATGGGCAGCCTCCATGAGTAGGTTGCAACATGTGTTATCATCTGTCTTTGATGGGCATCTGTTTATTTTCTACATTAATGTTGTCCCATACGTCATAGTCACATACATGACTGTCTGAACTGTTTGCCATGGTATATGCAGTGGTGAGGTAAGGCTACGTCTCCTACTCCTGAGTGCTACCTTTTGGATATGGGATCCATTCCATGGTTTGTAAGATGTGTGCAAGCCACGGCTGCCTCTGTTGCAGGTGAGTGGGCAAATGTCATGGACATACTTCTTGGACAGCAGACCATTACTTGATGTGACATTGAGGCCCTGTACTTGATGGAAGGTGCATACTCAAGAAGAGTAAATGCTGTCAGTACCTTAAAAGCTGCTTCCACAATATGTTATTTGGAATGTGTGCACACATATGCTTCCAGTGTTTGTTAAGGTATGTATTACCCATATTTGTTGTCCTAACATAGGATTCTATATTACACATTCATTGCTCATGTTACGATCACATTACATGTTGTAAAAGGTGTGTACTGTGGTATTGTGATATGCTGTTGTATAGATCTGTAACAGTTGTCATTGTAATAGTGGTGTATACACTGTTGTAGCCACTGTATAAGGGTAATGTTTCAGACATGTCCCTACTGTAGGCCATTTGTCCAACAATTATGTTCATCTCTGTCCACACATCTTGCACTGACAGGTTGTTAGGTATACTGCAGGACTCTTACATACCCTTCAGATATGCCACCATGGTGACCACTGTGATGCAGTGCAGTTAACAGCAACAATAAGTGAACATGGACAGCATGCATTATGGGTAGGTGTGTTAAATGTGTGCATGGAAAATACCATAGCCATAACATGGCCGGTGTATTGGCAAACCTGAACAAAAAAAAACTCCATATTCACCAGCTACAGGCTGCTGCCCCAGAGGTATACCAGATGGAGCTACATAGTTGTGTGAGAGATGTAATGTCAGTAGACACACCTGTGGCATTTGTACAGGGTAGGAGCAGCATTTCAGTACATCAACAGTACAAAACCACAATACTAGAGATTATGCATATCTATTCATTACTACATTGCAGCAACAGACTATGTTATCTGACATATGCATGAAGATACTTTACAGATGAAGATGGAAAAGCAACAGTGGTCTACTAATGTGCCCTGGGGGTTTGCATGCATGCTCCTTTTCCATTGTGTGGGTAGCACCCACCTCCACAATGCTATCATCAGCTTCCTGGCATGGCTGGAGGGCGGGTGTCCCAAGGCAGTTGAGGAGCTCCTCAGCATGTGTCAGTGGGGGCTGGATGGCATGACCCCCACCTGTGGCAAGTTGGTCCCTCCTAACTGCAGCAGCATGCTGACAGGCATGGTGGATGAGGTCAGTGCAACAATGTCGCACCTACTCATAACTGCAGTTATGCAGGCCGACATCGTTTACCCTGTGGATGAGCTCATTCCACAGGGCAGTCCTCTCCTGCAGATCATGGGCCATATGCCCAACGTGGTTTCTGTGGTGATGGGCAAGGTAGCTGATTATTATTTCACTCTCCTGTGGAGTATAAGCAGAGAGGCACTCCCGGGACATAGCACCTGGAAGACATAAACAGGAAAAAAAGGTCTGAGGACCTCATACTGCAAGGATATAATAGTTGTTAATTGACATCTCTCTCTTTCCCCCACCATATCTGCAACAATAATCTGAAATCACAAATCAATGGGTATGTTTACACCAAACCTTCTGTTGGGACATATATCCTATTGTGCAACAAATACTGAAATGTTTTTCTATTCATGCTCCATGTTGAAACACTATCATTGGTGGCCTGTTGCTAACAATGTAACCTGCATGCCACTGTAATGGCCACTGTGGTTCCATATATGCATGTGTTCTGTTTGCTATGCAACTCTTCCAAATCTGGTGTTTTGGGTTAATGGGAATATCTATGCATACTGTTATAACTAATCCTGGATTGTGTGAAATATTACTACCCACATATGTTCTATAACTGCAACACAATAGCATGCTTGGGAAGGCTGTTCCCAGCAGAATCACCTCTCCCACCTCCTCTGGCTGTGGCACAAGGCCACAGCATATCTGGGACCCACCCCAGGACTTCCTCATCTGCTGGTCCTGCGCTATCTTCAGGTGGAACCACCTCAGGGAATGGTGCTCGTCCGAGCCCTGAGACCGTGCACAGACAGAATCATGTCATCTGAAGTCAGGTCCAGGGTCTGGTGCATAGGGAGCTCCGCAGAGAATTGGGGGATCTGCTACACCAGCTTGAGGCCCTCTTGATGCAATTAGAGGGTCAGCCTGTCCCTCCTGCTCAGCCCACAGCACAGCCACCTTCAGGACCATGAAGGGGCAGTGGTGACTGCCCATGGGTGGGGACTTCAGTACCACTGTTTCCATTTGGGGGCTCATTGTCTTCCAGTTTCCAAAAACCCTCCCCATCCAAGTTGTTTACCCACATGTCATATACCGCACCTGTATGCTGTCCTGTCTCTCTTTGGTCTTCCAATCAAACCTACCTCCCCAAATATGCCTACTATCCTTCCCCAACATCCCACTCTCACCTTAACAAAAAAAGGGTAATCTGTTCCCAACACAAATTTCATACAATACATAACTGTCCATTTCACACCCACTTACAACTGCTTACAGGGGCCTTAATCACTCTGTATCCAACAGCCCTTTTTCTGGCCAGAAAATAAATTATCAGCCCTTGTAAGTGTCTAACCTAGGACCTTACACACCATAGCCACAGCAATTTACCACTAAGCCATCTGAGCTGCAGATATGTGTGATGTTTTCTCAAACATATCATGCAGCACAGTCATTCAGCAGTAGAGAAAATGTATTTATAGGAGTGCCTTCTGTGTGGAGTCTGCATGTCCTCCCTGCGGTCGAGTGGCGTTCGAAAGACATGCGTGAATGCTCGTGCCTTCATTGAAGGTTGGGCTTCGGGCTGGCACCTTGGCACCATAAAAATCGACTGACAATCATTTGCGGAACAGAGTTCCTCTGTGGCGACCCCTAACCGGGAAAAGTCAAAAGAAAAACAATAACATATATATATATTTATATATATATATCTATATATATATATATATATATATATATTTATGTGTGTGTGTGTGTGTGTGTGTGTGTGTGTATCTGTATACAGACATACGTATATATATATATATATATATAGAGAGAGAGAGAGAGAGAGAGAGCGAGAGAGTGTATTCAGACATCGTATCCATATTCTGAACCCCCTTCCTCCACAGCTGCACTGTTCTGCCTTGCTACAAAACAGACCGTCACATGTGGACACAGCCTATCATTAGGGAGGGATATATAGGGACAGATCGTAGATATGCCTATTACAAAGCTATAACATTTGTAAATGACACATTTCACATTACCATGACTGTTCTAAAGGTTGTGGGGTCTGAAACTCGTATGTCTGTCATGACTTCATTACTTCCCCCTTCAGCTATTTACCAGACTAACATACATGTTTGGAGGAACAGAACAAACACTATAATGGCTTAAATATTGTAATTCTGTGCAGATCTGCACAGCTGAC
>NC_056736.1:494315000-494317500 GCF_019279795.1 Protopterus annectens | reverse complement strand
CACCAGTCTTACACAGACATTCCTACATATATTTTTATGTTGCACAGTATGAGGAACAGTGGTTGATACAAAAGTACTATTCTGATAACAGATGTTACTGAATGCTACATGTCAGGCCATACTATACCAGAGTAAACACTACCAGTCCAGGGTTTAAATCTTTATTGGCAGGCGTAGTTTTCTTACCTAACAGACCTGTGGAGGGAATGTTTGTTAACACTACCTGACTGTTTCTACACATATTCCCTGATTCTAGTTAATATTATGCACATACCTCTCAATCTCTTAATGCACACACTTTGGACAAAGCTTGACAACATGGGGGTACAAATAGGGACATGTTTTGAATATTGCTGTCATAAACTTGGAGAGTTGCATGAATGACAGGATTTGTTTTAATATACATTTTCTGAAGCGTTTCAGGTCTGAAATTCAAATGTTATGTCATTATTTTATGACTACAATTCTGAGGTCATCCCACTGATTTTCGAGGAGTACAGAGGAACAGGCAGAAAATATGAGCCAATTCTCTGGACATTCTAAAAAATCTGTACACTTGAGAGGTATGATTATGCATACAGCTTACTACCACTCCCAGGATTCGAACCAAGGCTGTGTCTGCTAAAGATACAATTTAAGTCACAGTAGAGTGTGCTATTTGGATATTACTGTCTAGCTCTTCAGTGTTTTCTAAGTTTCTCTTGGTTGTACAATCTGATCTTGTAATTACAATAGTCTTATGCAGACATTCCTAGACATTTTTTAATGTAGCACAGTGTGTTTAACAGTGGTTAATACAACATTACTATTCAGAGAATGCAACAATAAATGCCATACAATACCAGAGTAAACACAACCAGTCCAGGATTTAGAGCTTTATTGCCAGGCAGTTATAGTTCTTTTTAAATATTACCTAAATGGGACTATTACTGTCATATTGTCCGGTTTATTTAGTACAACCCATACAACAGTTTTTATACTGCCAGATGACTTTCTACTACTTTATATTTATTTGGTATGTACTCCAAGCAGGATTGTTACTCACCAGACTCACGACGCAGCCTTTGCAGCCTACTTGCATGGGCTTCCTGATTCACAGCCCACTCAGCTGCAGCTGTAAAGGAAATAGAGATATATTTAGGCATACCTATCCATAACATACACATACTGGACTTCGATAAACAGTAATGGTATGACTACTTACACACTGCTGGGATATCACCCCTCTGCCTTGCTTCTTGGACCCACTCGTCCAAGACCTCCCTCTTTCTCCGCTTCAGGTTAACATAGTGGTGCCTGACCTGCTCACCAGTCCGAGTGATACCAGTGACACTGGTGAGATCATGGGCGAGTTAGTCTCAGGCTTCTGTTTTATATTGGTAGCCCTGGTACTGGCCCTGCAGCAGTATCTCATCATATTTTTTTACCAGGAGTCCTACCATGACCTTTGACTTCTGTATGCCCCAGTGCTGTGCCCAGAAGCGCAATCACTCTCCAACTCCTACCATCCTGCCTAGAGCGGGAAGCTGCAACTGTTATGAGCAGTATTCCTGCCTATGGGGTTTAAATACGGCCAAATTCCCACCCTTTGCCATGATTTGATGGTTTGGAATATGCTGAGCTAAGCTAAGCTATGGGCAAACCTGCTTAGCTAAGGTTGAAATTGCTTAACGGGACAGGTTCAGCACTGCTTATCAATGGGCAAATCCACTTAGCTGGACTACTCATTGCTTAGCAGTCATATTTACACAATGCTTACACCTAGTAAGTAGAGCTGTGCAATTCTTACATTGCTTATTTTTCATTTTATAGAGCAAAATATCTGGAAAAAGCCTACAATGATGGGGGGACAGATAGGGACAGATTTTAAATGTTGCTCTTACAAACTTAAAAAGTTAATAGAATAATAGGTTTTACATTAGCATGAATTCTCTGATGGATGTGTGGAGTCTTACACTCAAATATTTTGTCATTATTTAATGACTTCAATCCTCAGCTATTTGTCAGAAAGGTACACATTTTAGGGGGAACACACCAAAAAATATGAGGCAAACATCTGAGCATTCTGCAAAAATCTGTACAGTTGAGAGGTATGCTTGGTAGGGATAATTGTCCCTTTTGCCTTTGACCACATATTTTTTGTTTTCCTGATGGGTTGGGGGTGGTACAAGCATTTTCACTCATTTTTAATTGCCGAAAGGTAATTCTGGAGAGCAGGGGGTGAGTGGATTGTGAGAGCTCTGCTCTCAGACATACCCCTTGTGCTCGTACATGGAACTGTGTCTGTTTTAGAACATGGCAGCGCACATTTAATAAATATGCATGGTGCACCGCCGTGCTGAACAGGAACGGTCCTTGCCCTGCAGGAATAACTTATTCCTGCATGGCTGTTTGCTGAATCCTGGGGTCAGAATGTTAAATAGGAATCAAGCCAATACTAAGTTAGAGCCATGTTCTTACCCAATTGTGACCAACATTGGCATTTAGCAAGACCATTAGA
>NC_056736.1:494240000-494310000 GCF_019279795.1 Protopterus annectens | reverse complement strand
ATTGAGTGTCATAGCCCTCCTGGTGAATAGAATTTCTGCCCGTGAGAGGGTACTGACAAGATGTGAATGGTCATCAGACTAAGAGGCTTTGGTTCAAAGTTGCAGAGAGCACCCAACCTTACCTGGTTACTCATCCTATCATACATTCAGACCCCAAACCAAGAGCAGCAAAGCAAAAGGAAGTGGAGTTTCAATATATATTAAAGACATGCACATCTCCAGGCTAGTCAAACAGTATGACATACATGAGACACTCCAGGTGCAGTTAACTGTTGACAAGACCCCTATTAAAATCATAGCTAGCTACAAGCCCCCAAATTTGACTCAAGATGCCACTCCACTTATCTGAAACTCTTCAAATCTATCACTATTCAAACCTTTACCCTGATCCTGGGCAATTTTAACTACTCAAACACAGAATGAAAGAACTACTCATGCTAGAACACAAATGCCCAGAGATTCCTCGATTTTATCAATGCAAACACTTTGGGACAGCTAGTCAATACCCCCAAAAGAGATGATAATGTCTTGGACTTGGTCTTAACCAACATGAGTAACCACTGTAGCATCCCTTCAGTATCATCCTCCCTGGTAAGATCCGATCATAAAGAGATCACTTTTGAAGTCACAATCTCCCCTGAACCCCCTCCCCCTCTAGCTAGAGTCAAACAAATAAACTTCTCCAAAGCTGATTACAACCTCCTGAGAGATGATATAAACAGCCTCACAGCCCACTTCCCCTCTGTAGGAACTAGCACCAATGTCCAAATCTACACCAAAGTACTATACAAGCATTTATATAGATACATGGAATCAAGAGTACCTGACAGGATGAAATCATCTTCTGCAAGGAAGAGTAAACTTGTCTGGTTGACATCTGCAATAAATAAACTCTAAAACAAAAGAAAAAAATTGCTGTCCAGGACCAGGTACTCAATTGGAACCAATCTCTCCTTAGCCTGAACAAGCAAATAACAGCACTAGTAAAATCCTCCAAATCAAACTTTGAGTCCAAATTGGCCACATCTGCTAGAGATAATCATAAAGCCTTCTTCACATATGTCCGCAGTCTCAAAGGAAGCACGCAGATCTGCTCAGAACTGGTGGTCAAGAACACCTCATACACAAATTTTGTAGATATAGCCAACCTGCTGGCTGACAAATTCAGCAAAAACTTCACCCCTCTGTCCCCCATCAGTAAATCAGGACATCCCCAGTACCTGCCCTCCTCCCCTTATCTTTAGGGAACCTGTCATCACTGCCCTGTCAAAGGCCAAACATACAGCCTCCATGGGACACAACAACATCCCAAGCTACATGCTACATGAACTCAGCCAAGAACTTGCAGCACCATTAGGTACCCTATTCATCCAAAGCCTAAGCACTAGCTTCATCCCAGCTGAGTAGAAGACAGCCAGTGTTATCCCTTTGCACAAAGGTGGAGCGTCCCCCAATCTGGAAAATTATAGACCCATCAGCCTAACTAGCCTGATCTGCAAGGCCATAGAACAGATTGTCTTAGAACTCATTAACAAGGACATTGGCAACCTCCAAACACTAGATACCACAGAGTTTGGCTATGTTAAGGGGAAATTAAATTTGGTCGACTTCTTTGAGGCAGTCACCAAAGCCATGGATGAGGGAAAGATGGTGCACACTGCCTACCTTGACCTGGCCAAAGCCTTCAATAATATTCCCCTCTCTGGCATAATAGATAAACTCTCTCAACTAGGAATCAATCCATATGTCACCAGATGGGTAGCAAACTGGCTCACTGATAGAACCAACCTAGTCAAACTAAGGGAAGCAACCTAAACCAGTAGACCCATAATGAGTGGCGTACTCCAGGGATCCATCTTGGGACTTCGTTACTTGGGATATACTTTTCTAAGGTGCAGACCAAAACCAGTGGGCTATTGGTGACCAGGTTTGCAAATGACTGCAAAGTGGGTGCTGTAATCGATTCCCCTAGTGATGTGGGCATCCTCCATGGGGGTCTCACCCAAACAAATGACTGATGCCAGAAACATGCCTCAAGCGGAATACCAAAAAATGCATCATCATCCCCTTTTGAGATGTCCCACAAACTAGCACATGAATAGCAATGTCCTAAGCACGCAATCAGTCATGAGGGATTTGGGCATCCAGGTTGATAACAACCTGACTTTTGACCACCATGTTGCTTCTGTTGCATGGAAAGCTTTCTACATGGCCTGCCTCATAAGTAAAGGTATCTCATCCAGGGACAAGGAGGTCATAACATCCTTGTATTCTTCCCTTTTAAGGCCTATTATTGAGTACAATTGGTATGTATCTTGCAAAGCACATGAGGCAGCTAAAGAGACCACAGAGGTTCCTCACCAGGAGAATCCAGGGCCTCAAACATCTATCCTACACAGATAGGCTAAAAACTCTTGTCCCTCTACTCAGTTTCATACATATTCCTCAACGGTGACCTTTGTCTGGCATACAAAGCAATCTCAGACCCTGCCTTGATGGGATTGCTGTATATCTACAAGTCAAGCTCCACTCGAGAAACCCACACACGTGACCTGAACTTGGTCTGTCACATCAACAGGGCTTGTTGGTGGGACAGATTTGTGTCCCATCTGTGGTATAGATTCTGTCACCACGTCAAGCAGAGTACCTCATTATCCCTTTTTAAGTGCAACCTGGATAACTGGGTGGGAAACAGAAAATACACCCCTGAGATTCCACATGTGTCCCTGCTGGACAGGGGCACCATGTGCTGACTTATCTAAATGTGGGCTAAACTCTTGGCTAGGCTTATAAGGACCTCAGGGCCAATAGCCTAGTAATGTCTTATGATGCTATGATCCTATGAAATAGGCTTAGGTCTTAATGGAAAAATAGTAAAAAAAGTGGTACTACAAATTGAGACTGAAAAAGTTAAATGACACTGTCATACACGATAAGATCTTTTCCAAGATAACATTTGACTATGAGCTACTTTTTAATAGATTAAGTGTACCACTTTGAATTGGTTTGCAAAATAACAAGAAAAAAAAGGCAAAATAAACCTTATGCAATTTTACAACCAGGGCACAGAGGGTCCAGGAACAAAACCATCTATGGCTATCCCACTAATAATACAGCTGGTCTTCATCATTATCTAGCAAGAATAACATAGATTCATAGAGTTTACTAGCTTGCTGATGTCCATCTTCAACGGGCACCTTCTTCCTGCAGGACAGCAAGACAAGTGAGTGTGGGGTAAATGTGCAGTTACCCAGCAAACCATCAAGATTTGCCTTAAAATAAAGCTCTGTAACAGGAGATTGCTCCAGAGATGATGTAAGTATGGCAAAATAAATCTATCCCTTTATCATGTGCTACTTATTTGTTGATGGTGCTTCATATCCTTAGTTCAAGTGCTTGGGAAACCACTTGATGTGTGGTGGTGTAGAAGATCAAGGAGGACTGATCCATAACAGCATGGGATGCTAGACATAAATCACCTTACTGGAGTCTTAAAGAGACAGAATATGGGAATGAAACCATGTCTTTGTTGTCAGCCGAGAGATTCTTGCCTGATTATCTTAGTTAAGAGCCAGTGAGGTCTCACAGATTATGCATTGTGTTGACCACAGAAGAAGATATAATAATGATGGTTTATTTTTACCTGGATTATATAATTATTAATTAAACTATTTAGAAGGATTTCCTGACTACTGTTGCTATGTGCTGGTCAAAAGATAGCAAGTTGCCTTTGAGTTACTGCCATCTCTGATGGCTGTATCAGACTGGTATAGGTTGTTATCTATATTGCAAGCTGCTGTTGTAATGTGTTTACCAAGTGTGACAAAGCTATAATTCTTTGCAATTTATTTAAGTGTATTTCAAGAATGTCACAACTGTGTATGGTGTAGATACTGTCAGATACTGAGCAAATAACAACAACTGTCCTGATATAACTGTACAATTTACTTAACAATATAGCTGGGTTAGTGATCTGGAAATTTGAAAAGTAGATGCTGAACAGAAGATGACCCAGAAATGATCTTTGAAGAATGCAGCCAGTCATCTTTTTGTTTTCTGTGGTGACACTTATCTAAATGTGGGCTAAACTCTTGGCTAGGCTTATAAGGACCTCAGGGCCAATAGCCTAGTAATGTCTTATGATGCTATGATCCTATGAAATAGGCTTAGGTCTTAATGGAAAAATAGTAAAAAAAGTGGTACTACAAATTGAGACTGAAAAAGTTAAATGACACTGTCATACACGATAAGATCTTTTCCAAGATAACATTTGACTATGAGCTACTTTTTAATAGATTAAGTGTACCACTTTGAATTGGTTTGCAAAATAACAAGAAAAAAAAGGCAAAATAAACCTTATGCAATTTTACAACCAGGGCACAGAGGGTCCAGGAACAAAACCATCTATGGCTATCCCACTAATAATACAGCTGGTCTTCATCATTATCTAGCAAGAATAACATAGATTCATAGAGTTTACTAGCTTGCTGATGTCCATCTTCAACGGGCACCTTCTTCCTGCAGGACAGCAAGACAAGTGAGTGTGGGGTAAATGTGCAGTTACCCAGCAAACCATCAAGATTTGCCTTAAAATAAAGCTCTGTAACAGGAGATTGCTCCAGAGATGATGTAAGTATGGCAAAATAAATCTATCCCTTTATCATGTGCTACTTATTTGTTGATGGTGCTTCATATCCTTAGTTCAAGTGCTTGGGAAACCACTTGATGTGTGGTGGTGTAGAAGATCAAGGAGGACTGGATCCATAACAGCATGGGATGCTAGACATAAATCACCTTACTGGAGTCTTAAAGAGACAGAATATGGGAATGAAACCATGTCTTTGTTGTCAGCCGAGAGATTCTTGCCTGATTATCTTAGTTAAGAGCCAGTGAGGTCTCACAGATTATGCATTGTGTTGACCACAGAAGAAGATATAATAATGATGGTTTATTTTTACCTGGATTATATAATTATTAATTAAACTATTTAGAAGGATTTCCTGACTACTGTTGCTATGTGCTGGTCAAAAGATAGCAAGTTGCCTTTGGAGTTACTGCCATCTCTGATGGCTGTATCAGACTGGTATAGGTTGTTATCTATATTGCAAGCTGCTGTTGTAATGTGTTTACCAAGTGTGACAAAGCTATAATTCTTTGCAATTTATTTAAGTGTATTTCAAGAATGTCACAACTGTGTATGGTGTAGATACTGTCAGATACTGAGCAAATAACAACAACTGTCCTGATATAACTGTACAATTTACTTAACAATATAGCTGGGTTAGTGATCTGGAAATTTGAAAAGTAGATGCTGAACAGAAGATGACCCAGAAATGATCTTTGAAGAATGCAGCCAGTCATCTTTTTGTTTTCTGTGGTGACACTTGCTAAGTTAATCGCATGGATTCTATCTCTTAGCTAGTTTGCTATCCATCGTGTACAAAATAAGAGTCTGAATGTTGGCAGGGGCCAATAGCCTAGTAATGTCTTATGATGCTATGATCCTATGAAATAGGCTTAGGTCTTAATGGAAAAATAGTAAAAAAAGTGGTACTACAAATTGAGACTGAAAAAGTTAAATGACACTGTCATACACGATAAGATCTTTTCCAAGATAACATTTGACTATGAGCTACTTTTTAATAGATTAAGTGTACCACTTTGAATTGGTTTGCAAAATAACAAGAAAAAAAAGGCAAAATAAACCTTATGCAATTTTACAACCAGGGCACAGAGGGTCCAGGAACAAAACCATCTATGGCTATCCCACTAATAATACATCTGGTCTTCATCATTATCTAGCAAGAATAACATAGATTCATAGAGTTTACTAGCTTGATGATGTCCATCTTCAACGGGCACCTTCTTCCTGCAGGACAGCAAGACAAGTGAGTCTGTGGGGTAAATGTGCAGTTACCCAGCAAACCATCAAGATTTGCCTTAAAATAAAGCTCTGTAACAGGAGATTGCTCCAGAGATGATGTAAGTATGGCAAAATAAATCTATCCCTTTATCATGTGCTACTTATTTGTTGATGGTGCTTCATATCCTTAGTTCAAGTGCTTGGGAAACCACTTGATGTGTGGTGGTGTAGAAGATCAAGGAGGACTGGATCCATAACAGCATGGGATGCTAGACATAAATCACCTTACTGGAGTCTTAAAGAGACAGAATATGGGAATGAAACCATGTCTTTGTTGTCAGCCGAGAGATTCTTGCCTGATTATCTTAGTTAAGAGCCAGTGAGGTCTCACAGATTATGCATTGTGTTGACCACAGAAGAAGATATAATAATGATGGTTTATTTTTACCTGGATTATATAATTATTAATTAAACTATTTAGAAGGATTTCCTGACTACTGTTGCTATGTGCTGGTCAAAAGATAGCAAGTTGCCTTTGGAGTTACTGCCATCTCTGATGGCTGTATCAGACTGGTATAGGTTGTTATCTATATTGCAAGCTGCTGTTGTAATGTGTTTACCAAGTGTGACAAAGCTATAATTCTTTGCAATTTATTTAAGTGTATTTCAAGAATGTCACAACTGTGTATGGTGTAGATACTGTCAGATACTGAGCAAATAACAACAACTGTCCTGATATAACTGTAAAATTTACTTAACAATATAGCTGGGTTAGTGATCTGGAAATTTGAAAAGTAGATGCTGAACAGAAGATGACCCAGAACTGATCTTTGAAGAATGCAGCCAGTC
The DNA here is from genome assembly GCF_019279795.1 of Protopterus annectens. Lineage (NCBI taxonomy): Eukaryota > Metazoa > Chordata > Ceratodontiformes > Protopteridae > Protopterus > Protopterus annectens. The sequence goes on along the minus strand of NC_056736.1, from coordinate 494,303,288 downwards.
ATCTTTTTGTTTTCTGTGGTGACACTTGCTAAGTTAATCGCATGGATTCTATCTCTTAGCTAGTTTGCTATCCATCGTGTACAAAATAAGAGTCTGAATGTTGGCCTTTAAGCTTGTTTACAGTTCAAACATGTAGAATAATGTCAAACACCTTGCTCAGTCCCATGTCTGTTATGTGAACTATCTAGCCACTATTTACAGCTTTAGTGACTTTCTCAAAGTTTACTAAATTAATTAGACATGACCTCCTTTTTGACAAAACCATATTGTTGCAGGTGTAAATGAGTAAGATGTTTTATACTGTAACTCACAAAATCATTTAAGTTCATAAGTTACTACTAGGATAACTGCCCTTGTGAGCCATTTTAAACTTAGCCAATTATACCTTGTGAGACTCAAACGCTGCACCTTGTGTTTGTAAGGCAAATACCTTAACCATTAGGCCAGCCTCCAAACCCCCAATATATAACATCTTCTATGCCTTTATAAATTAAGCTTGTTAGTCTAGCAGGTCTACAGTTCCTGGGATTTGAGGTGTGGCTTCCTTTATGGAATGGTATAGCAATAGCCATTCTTCATGCCTCAGGACCATACCACGTGACTATGTTTAAGCTGAACAAATTTAAGAACGATTCAGAGAGGCCAAATCTGAGTCTGTTGCTTAAGCAGCCAGGTATATTATCGAGGCCCACAATGTTGATATTTTTAGCTTTAGTGAGTGCAGTTAGAGCATGTTGAATAATATTATCTGTAGGGGGAAGGCATTTATTGAACTTTAATGACTGTTTTCTGTGTTAAGATATCACCAAATTTATTTGTAAGTTTATTCATAGGTTCATAGGTTGGTACTAGGCTATCGGCCCTAGGGCCTATACAAGCCTAGCCATAACAATTCCCTGGATATTTTTTCCCATAATATTTACTTCTCTGAACCCCTGTCTAGCAGGGCGACTGACATGATCCCCAGGGTGAAGTTCCTATCTCTCATACAATCATCAAGGTTCCTTTTGAAGAGGGCCAAGGAGGCGCTCTGCTTGACATGTATGGGCAGTCTTTTCCAGAGTATGGGGAGTCTCTGGGTCAGGAACCTATCCCTCCAGCATGTTTTGTTCATTGTAATGACAAGCTTTAGATCCCTGGAGCATGTGGCTCTGAGGGATTGGAATTTCTTTAAGTGGAGCATGGCCAACAGCTCAGGGTTTGACATGGCCTTGTATGTTAAGCAGAGATCGCCCCTGAGTAGACGATATGCCACAGAATATAGCTGGAGTTTTTTTAGATGGTCAGCATATGGCATCTGCTTTAGGCCTGTGATTCTTTTAGTGAGGTATTTCTGTGGCCTTTTCAGCTGTTGCAGATGTCTTGTGAGGTACATACCAAACGGGGCATTATACTCTATATTGGGTCTAATGAGGGATGAGTACAAGTGGGACAATGATCTCCTTTTTCTGGATGAAAAGCCCTTAGTGATGATGTGTGCCACATAGAAGGATTTTCTGACTTTTGTGGCAATGTGGTTATGGAAAGTGAGACCACTGTGAACCTTTGTCCCTAAGTCTCTCATCACACTTTCGATGTTTAGTGTACTGCCACCTATGTGGTAATTCATGGGTACATGTTTTTTTCCAAAGGGGATAACTATACATTTCTTGGCATTATGCTTGAGCCCATGGCTCTGGCACCAGGCATCTGTTTCTGTAAGGCCCTTTTGTAGAATATCCACATCATTTGGGGATTCAATTATGGCTCCCAGTTTGCAGTCATCTGCGAACTTTGTTAGACAGAGTCCCTTAGTGTTGGTCTGTACTTCAGAGAAGTAGATGCCAAACAAGAGTGGTCTCAGGACTGGACTCTGAGGTACTCCACTTGTCACTTGTCTGGAGCTGGATTTGGAGTCAGCTACTTTTACAGTCTGGGTCAGTAAGCCAGTTGGCAACCCATTGAGTGACATAGGGATTTATGCCCAGCTTAGTAAGTTTATCTATGACTCCAGAGTGGAAGATGGTGTTGAAGGCTTTGGCAAGGTCCAGATAGGCTGTGTGGGCCGCCTTACCCTTGTCCACAGCTCTAGAGACTGAATCGAAGAAGTCAGTCAGGTTCAGGAGACAAGATAGGCCCTTCACATACCCAAACTGGGTGGGGTCCAATGTTTGAAGGTTGCCAATGTCTTTGTTTATAAGTTCCATGATAATGCTTTCCATGCCCTTGCAGATCAGGCTCGTCAGACTGATGGGATGGTAGTTCCCAGGATCCAAGGTGGATCCCCCCTTGTGGAGTGGGAAGCTGTGCGCCACTCAGTGGGCATGAAGCCTGAGATGAGACTATGATTAAACATGACAATTAGGAGAGGTGCCAGTCCATTTTGTAGTTCATGTAGTACACAGCCCAGAATGTCATCTGGTCCCATGGATGCTGTATTCTTAGCTTTGGAGAGTGCAATTTCTACCTGTGTGGCCATGATTACTGGAATTTGGAAATCTTTTGGTATTGAGATGGGTCCTTTAGGGGGTGAGAGGGGACGAAGTTGGCACTAAATCGATCTGCCAGGATATTGGCAATATCCTTGGGATCAGTATATTTAATGCCATTCTGGTTGAAGCTCAGAGCAGATCTGAGCATTGCCATTTAGATTCTTGACATAACTATAGAATGCCTTGTGGTTGTCTTTGGAATCTTTGGCAATTTTATTTTCGTAACTAGCTTTTGAGGATTTTATGAGGGATCTCAGCTTCTTACTGAGGCTGGTGAGGGAGTTTTTTGCATTCTGGGATTTTCCTCTTTTCTGCAACAGTTTTTTCCTTCTGTTGTATAGTTTGTTTATAGCAGGGAACCACCAGATTGGCTTCCTTTTTTTGGAGGAGAACATCTTGGTTCTATTTGGGATGGCACGATTCATGGATGAGTAGATGTGCTCATACAGTGCCTTAGTGTAAGATTCTGCAGTCAAACTTTCAGATCCTGTCTGCATGGGTGTCATGAAGTTTGTCACTTCTGACTTCAGTAGCATGAAGTTGGCTTTGGAAAAGTTTTTTTAAGGAGGTTTCCTTACTGGGGGGTGGAGGTGGGATGTGGATGTCATGGGTGATTTGCTTATGGTCAGACCTGACCAATGAGGGGGTGACCACTGGTGTGGAGCATCTATCTCCCATGTTGGTAATGACCAGGTCTAGGATATTGGAGCCCCTGGTGGGACAATGGACTAGTTGATCCAGGGCATTGGAATTTATGAATTCCAAAAACCGTAGGGAAAAGGAGTTGGTACCCGAGTAGTTTTCCCAGTTAATGGCAGGGTAGTTGAAATCACCCAGTATTAGGGTGTTTGGTTATATCTTAGTATTTTCCAGTATGTTTAGAAAGGTGTAGTGAGAATCTTGGGGCATGGTGGAGGATCTGTAGCAAGCTACAATTTGGATTGCAGTCTTACCTAGTGTTAGTTGCACCTGGAGAATTTCAGTTGCATTGTGTTGGGTAACTAGCCTGGAGGTGTGAATATCCTTGGTGAATATGGAGGAAGCTACTACATGATAGAGCAAAATCCCAAAAAGGGAAGGCATCTCTGATCAGTATTAGCAAAAAAACTACGGGCACTCATAAAATCGTCTAAGGCCAGCTTCGAGAGAAAAATTGCACAGGACACTAAGGAGAATCACAAGGCTTTCTTTAGTTATGTTAGGAACCTGGGTGGGAATTCCCAGATATGCTCAGAATTAGTCCAAAATGACAAAAAATACACTGAGCCCACAGACATTGCCAACATCCTAGCTGACAGGTTCAGTGCAAACTTCTCCCTCCCCACCAAAAGGGCAAATATCTATCCCAACAGAGTGCTGCCCCCCTGACATCTCAGATGCTCAGGTAAGAGCCACCCTCTCTAAAGCAAAAAACACAGCATCAATGGGACCAGATGGTGTCCCGGGCTGCGTCCTACATGAACTCCAAGAAGAGCTAAACCCAAACATAAAACTACTGTTCAATCTTAGCCTTACTACAGGATATGTACCCAAAGAGTGGCGTACAGCAACAGTGGTCCCTCTCCACAAAGGTGGTGCCTCAATGGATCCTGGAAACTATCGCCCCATAAGCCTGACTAGCTTGGTCTGCAAAGCTATGGAAAGGATCATCATGGACCTCATAAATAAAGATATTGGGGACCTACAGACACTGGATCCTACCCAGTTTGGCTTTGTTAAGTTTGTTAAGGGCAGATCCTGCCTCTTAAACCTGGTCGATTTCTTTGAAACAGTCACCAAGGCCATTGACGAGGGGAAGGTGGTCCACACAGCCTACCTGGACCTCGCAAAAGCCTTTGATACAATACCCCACTCGGGCATTATAGATAAGCTCACCAGCTTAAATATAAACCCCTATGTCACTAGATGGGTTGCAAACTGGCTCAAGGACAGAACCCACATGGTTAGAATTGCTGGAGCCATGTCAGACTCCAAACCAGTTACAAGTGGCGTCCCACAAGGCTCAGTCCTGGGACCTCTCTTGTTCGGTATATATTTCTCAGTGGTACAGGCCAACACGGAAGGACTGTGGCTGACCAAGTTCGCAGATGACTGCAAACTGGGCCATAATCAACTCTCCAGCCGACACAAGCATCCTCCAAAAGGGCCTCATAGAAACAGACAACTGGTGCCAGAGCCATGGCCTCAAGCTAAATGCCAAAAGTGTATAGTCATACCCTTTGGCAAAACAAAGTGCCCACAAATTACCACATAGGTGGTAATCCATTAAGTACAGAAGAAGTCATTAGGGACCTGGGGACCCAAGTTGATAGCAATCTCTCATTTGACAACCACGTGGCCAAAGTGGTTAGAAAAACATTTTATATAGCCCACCTAATCATGAAGGGATTCACATCTAGATCAGGGAGGTCATCGTGCCTCTTTACTCATCCCTCATCAGGCCCATAATTGAGTACAATGCCCCTTTTGGGATGTACCTTACCAGACACCTGCAGCAACTGGAAAGACCCCAAAAGTACCTCACCAAGAGGATCAAAGGGCTCAAACAGATGCCATATGCTGCCCGGTTAAAGAAACTCCAGCTCTACTCAGTGGCATACCGCCTGCTCAGAGGCGATCTGTGCCTGACGTATAAAGCCATGTCCAACCCGGAATTAATGGACATGCTGCACCTCAGAAAATCCAAATCCCATCGAGCTACGTGCTCGAGAGACTTGAACCTCAGCACTGAAATAAATAGGACATGCTGGAGGGACAGATTCATAACCCAGAGGCTCCCTTCACTCTGGAATAAAATCCCAGTCCAGGTTAGGCAGAGTCCCACATTGACTCTCTTCAAGAGGAATCTTGATGAGTGGATGGGAGATCGTAGGTTTACCCCGGCTATCACTTCTGTGTCACTGTTAGACAGAGGCACAGTATACTAACCTCGAAAAAGGGCATAGCAAAATTAATTTAAAATGGGTGGCGAAAGCCAAACACACTCTGGCTAGGCTTATAAATTCCCTAGGGCAGATAGCCTAGTATGAACCTATGAACCTATGAACCTTTAGTGTTTCCGTCTTAGTTTTGTGGCTGAAAAGTGTGATAAGAGTTGTAGCCTGGTATTGCAGGGGTACTCTCTTGAGCCTTGAACCAAGTCTCAGTTGCTGCACAGATATCGATGTTCTCCATTTTTAGGAGTGCCTCGAGAGAGTGCATTTTGAGGTTTAGACTTCTAGCATAGAGTAGCATTACCTTCAGCTTTTGCATGCTTGTATCTGTTATGGTGGTGGTTTTGTCCTTTAAACCTTGCCTAACAAAGCCACTATAGGGGTGCCAAGAGTTTTAGCCAGTAACCTGAATCCCAGGGGTGACAGGTGCAGACCATCTCTGGCAAAGCATCGTAGTTTTTCAATCATGTCTTCCCAGGCAGACAGATACTGGATCCCCTTTGAATGACACCAGAAGTACAGCCAATTGTTGAAGTCAATCATTTTGTTCTTATACTGTGGTATAATTCTGGGCAAAGGCAGGATTCTACTCAGGGCTAGGGTCATACCTGTCTGGGCCACATGATCCAAGAGCTGTTCCATGTCTTTTTTCATGTAGTCCAGGGAGGTATGTCTCAAGTCATTTACTCCAGCATGGACAATGATAGAGTCATATTTGTACTTGTTGTGGAGTGACTTGAGTGCATGCGTTATGTGGTGTATCTTGGCTCCTGACAGGCAGCTGACTGTAATTTTCTCCTTGTTCAGCCTGGTAAGTGGGACATCAGTGTGCCTGACTATAGAGTCACCTATGACTAAAGTGTTGGGTACATTGTCTTGCCTTAGGGGCTGTTGTTGGGTGGCACACTGGTGTTGTAAGCTTTGTGTCACTTTGGTTGTGACTGGTGTTTGTTTGTGTTTCAGCTTCGGAGGTCCTTGTTGCTTGGGCAGGTTAATGTTAAGGGCCTCCACATATGTGGGTTTAGTGTTGCTATGTATGGGTGTTGATGGTGTGGATTTTGAAGGGCTATGAGTTGCTTGAGGTGTAGTGCAGGTGTTAAACTTCTCCTCTTGACTGTCTAGCACAATCTTGGCCGGAGAGAGCTTTGCTTCCAGTTTGGCTATGTAAGTGCATCTCTCGCAGGTTGTAGTGTTGGGTGGTAGGAAGAGAGGGTTGTCTGTGTACATGAGGCAGTTGCCGTATTGCCCCAGAATGCTCAGATTCACCAGGTGGACAGGAGAAATCACCGGAAGCTGACCCTTGGACGTGCCTGTTTAGGTGCTTTTTTTGTAAAGTATAAGAGCTGTTTTCCCTTACCTTTGCAAGGTACTTTGCAATTATAGGCTGTTTAGTGCCTACAATTAATTTCTCCTTATTGACAAGGAGAGTTGAGTGCTTGTATCAGTTTCAGGCTTCCTTGTGCTTTCCAGCAGGTTCTAATGCAAGTGCTAGTCAGATGGGTTCAGATTTTAGTGCTACTACTGAGAAACCAGCTAATTCTAAGGGAAAATTTGAAGAGCAGACTTTCTTGGCACCTGGAATAGTTTAACTGTAGCCTCACGGTGCTGCACGATGTGAAAAATGTGTAAACACACACATTTTTAAACCAGAAAGTTGAAAGGGATAGAAATCAGCCCAAAAAGGCTAATAAAATTACAATTTCAGAGCTGGAAACCACTCCTCTAATGTTAGATAGGCAGTACAATGCTCACCACTCCCACTGGTAAGCAGTAGGATTTCCCTCTACCACAGCAAGGTCTGGATAGCTCTGAATACAGAAAATAAAGTCCTGAGACAAGCAAAGCCTGGGATCTGGACTGGCTAGGAAAGGTGGGAAACGAGCAAACAAGACAGTTTTTTTCTGTTAAAACAGGCTAAACAATCCAATAATACAGTAAATAAACACAGAAAAGACTAACACACTTGAGTGTGTAGTCCTAAATAGTAAATGCAATTAAAACTCTACAAAATTAGCAATTTAAAACTTTTTAAATGAAGCAAGGCAAGTGCACAAGTGAAAAATGATTTAAGATTAAGATTAATTAAAAATATGTTTAGCATCAGAGTGGGTAATTCCACTTTAAATTAATTTAGAGCATTGCTATATGCTAGTTTTTAATCATTAGATATTGTTAAAGAACGATTTATAATTACATCTGACAATAAATTTTAGTTTAAATCTGTGTTCTGTTTTATGCTTCCTTATGGTACCTTTCAGATGTTTGCTTACCATTTTAATAGTCATTAAATTGGGTAGATTGTATCTTATTATATGCCATAATGTAGCTTATTTTACATTCCTGATACATCTGGTTCTGATTGAAGCCACTTTGTTCATGCGATTTGTTATGTATGTGTTGGTCTCGAGTCTGAAGATGAATTTTAAGAGTTCATCATTCAGTTTTAATGGCATTATCTTTTTAAAGTCCTTGAATCTATGGTTGTTTGTTGTGGTGGATTTTGATGCTTTAAAGATGATGTTTACTGGTTTATGATCAGACTTGACCAGAGATGAGGATGTTTTAGGAGAAGAAGAAGCAGGTATGATGTAAGTCAAAATGAGGTCAAGAAGATTTTAACACTTAGTGGGTTGGTTAACTATCTGTACTAGGGTGTTAGCATTGACTAAATCAATGAATCATTGTCATGCCCAACATTTGTGATATAGGTGCTCCAGTTAATCATTGTAGAGTTGGTGTCACTCAATAAAAAATGTATTACCAAAAAAAAAAAAAAAAAAAAAAAACAGGAAACAAACGAGCGAACAAAGCTCCAGTCCACCAAGAACACAAGCCCAAAAGTTCCTTAACGCGTATTTATTATTTTGCACAAGTAAAAAGCAGCGTTTTCGCCACAAACACAGTGTGGCTTCTTCAGAGGAGTTTTTTAAAAGAATACAAAAAGTACCTCCCTTTTTATAGGAGTTGCTAATTACTTAATTAGTAAGCTTAATTAAAAAAGTTTAGTTAAAAAGACAGACACAATAACCTCACCTGCTGTTACATTTGCCCTTAAAGTTGCATTCAAAGTGCAATAAACAGTTGTTTTGCACATCAAAAGCATATGTTATGCACTCTAAACGTAATAAAACATGTAAATAATCTAAAACAAAAAATATATAATGACAATATATCAAAAAAATATATAATATAACAAATAAAAAGTATGGAAATGTTTCTAAAGGGACAACACAATTCAATCTAGCTAACTTCAGGCAATAAAAACCCTTTTGTGATGCAATAAAGGAATTCAAATAACTAAAAATTAGGAATTACAAAAATCTAACTGCACAGACTTACTCTGCCTAGAATGCAATCTTATAATGTATCTGACTAACTAGTTCATATACATTAAAAATATTAAAAATAGAAAATGTAAATACTGACTATACACAAAATAATTTATATTAAAGGCTTTTTGTGTAAAACGGGCAGTACTGACAATACTAGAAGCTGGCAAGCCAAATAGGTAAGTATTCATTAAGAGACATTTTCAATTTACTGAATGTCATCTCAGGTATGCTTTATACTTTAACACTGGGGCTATATTACAACTTTCATTTAGCCCCGGTGTATTAAAAGAATCTAATTTTAGCTGCCACAACAATTCACGTATTTCAAGTAAAATAGAAGTAGGACCACCCCTAATAGAGGGAGCCACATGGTCAATGCCCATAAACGAAAATGCATGGCCCGGGTTATTAAATACATGCTTAGCCAGTGCATTTTCACATTTGTTATTTTTGATTGCATAATGGTGCTGGTATATGCGCTCCTTAAACTTTCTATCCATCTTACCGATGTAGAAAGCAGGACAGCATGTGCAAAAGGCCAGGTAGATTATAGATTTCGTATCACAGCAAATCCTACACTTAATAAAATATTTCCTATCTGAAACCTCAAATGAGGTACCTGACTTGATGAGATTACACCAATTGCACATACCACAAGGGAATGACCCCTTAATCCTATTAAAGGAGTCACCTAAAGAAACGCATTGTAATAAGTCCTTCATATTCCTCCCTCTCCTAAAAACAACACGGGGTTTTACCCCTAATTTGTCAGACAACAACGCATGTGTAGAAATAAAATACCAATTCTTCATTAGAATGCCCAAAATAGCATCAGAATTTATGTTGTATGTCATGACAAAACTACACCCAAATTCCTGTGGTGTATTTTCAGAAACAAAACTTGTGGCACAAAAAAGTGACATAGATGGAATGTCACTAGCTGTATGCTCAGGGACTGCTTCAACTATGGGTAATACTGGAAGAAGGGGTTCATATAAACCTTCCCTTCTCTTAGTGGACACCTCATTAATAAGATCATCCACTAACCCCGATGGATACCCACGATGTAAAAAATACACCTTCAAGCTAGTCACTTCGGACTGGAAATCACACACCTCACTGCACATTCTTGCCGCCCTCACTAGTTGGCCTTTCACGATGGCTCTTTTTTGTTTTAATGGGTGGGAACTAGTGAAATAAAGGAAAGAATTCACATAAGTAGCCTTCCTAAAAGTAACCGCTTTAAGCTTGTCAGATGTCGGAAGCCTTGACAAGCTAACATCAAGATAGTCAATTGAGTAAGTTTCAAATCGGTAAGTGAATTTTAAAAAAAGTTGTTGTTGAGTTCAAATACTCAACAAAGGAGTGAGCCCTTAATGAGTCACCTTTAAATAAAATGAACACATCGTCTAAGAAGCGTGTATAAAATGAGATCTTATCGTTCCAATCTATGTTATTGAGTAAGAAGTGCCTTTCCCAATAGGCCATAAATAAATTGGCCAAAGCTGCACCACAGGGTGAGCCCATAGCTACACCCTGTTTCTGAACGAAGACTTCATTGTCAAACACAAAAAAGTTTGAAGACAAGATGATGTCCAATAGCTCAGTGACATTGTTAATGTCATTCTTAGGGGCACCCAACTCAAGTGGAAGAAGTTCAACCCATTCGATCCCTTCCTGGTGGGGGATAGATGTATATAGATCGACTACGTCGATGGTAAGAAAGTTAGTAGTCTCTTCTATTGTAACCCCCTTCAAGTTGGATAAAAAAGACCAGGAGTCTTTGCAAATGCTCGGGATGAGTTTTACATATTTAGAAAGCAAAAAGTCAACGTACTTGGAGCAAGGGTATGAAACAGATGACCTACCATCTATTAATGCTCTCATTGGAGAGTTGGCCAGATTTTTGTGGACTTTGGGTATACCAAACATGACAGGTGTTTTAGGATTCAAAATGTCAATGTATTTAAAAGTATCCATGTCAATTCTCCCACTTATGAACAGGTCCCTGAAATAACCCCTAATTCTACTTGAACAAGTATTCATTTCATTCAAGGAAGAGGCTTCATAAGCCGGGGAATCAAGGACTTTGTACATTCTTTCCACATAGTCAGCTTGTTCAAAAATGGCCAACCCACCCCCTTTGTCAGGTTTTATAATCCTGACTGCAGAAGACCATAATTTGTTTAAAGCTAACAATTGTTCTTTCGAGATGTTAAAAGTATTAGACTTGAAACTGTAAGACTTATCCATGTGCCTAATGTCTAACTCACAAGCACATTCAAACATTTTTAAGGCTACATGTAAAGGTGGATTGAATACACTAGGCAGTTTTAATTTCAAATTGATGCCGCCTGTGTTATCATTAAAAAGAAGTTTTAAATTCAGTTTCCTGACATAACATTTTAAGTCTAATAACACCCTAGCAACATCACATTTGCTAGATGGAACAAAAGTGTTGCCCAATGCTAAAAGTTCGACAAGCTCTGGCTCTAGTAAAAGAGCAGAAAAGTTATAGATCTTAAAGTCACCATTTGCATTAGACAAAATGGTTGGTAAACCATTAGTAACAGCCCTTTCAGGTGGGTTCAATGCTTCCAGTTCCTGTTCACCCTCTGACGGGATTTGTTGTTGCTGTACCCTAAAAAAGAAGAGTTATTAGGGTTTGAATTTCTAGAAGAAGCCTGATTATCACTAGCAGTAGGTGCAACCATATTTGCATCCTTATTGTTTTCATGTCTCTCCTTGTTTCTATTACTTCGCCTTAAAGGCCGTTGGCCTTCAGTATTAGAACCGTCAAGATTGTTATTAGGGGGGCATTCCATTTCATCCCCATCTGAGTATGTGACCAAATCATCCGCATTTACAGTCTGTTTATTACTACTTAACTTAGGGAAGGCCTTCTCATTTGAGTAAGCCAACCTATCTCTATGTAGTTTTTTTGATTTGTTGGTTTTAATTTTAACCAAAGGTGTATTTTTTACATCGTGGGTATCCATCGGGGTTAGTGGATGATCTTATTAATGAGGTGTCCACTAAGAGAAGGGAAGGTTTATATGAACCCCTTCTTCCAGTATTACCCATAGTTGAAGCAGTCCCTGAGCATACAGCTAGTGACATTCCATCTATGTCACTTTTTTGTGCCACAAGTTTTGTTTCTGAAAATACACCACAGGAATTTGGGTGTAGTTTTGTCATGACATACAACATAAATTCTGATGCTATTTTGGGCATTCTAATGAAGAATTGGTATTTTATTTCTACAGATGCGTTGTTGTCTGACAAATTAGGGGTAAAACCCCGTGTTGTTTTTAGGAGAGGGAGGAATATGAAGGACTTATTACAATGCGTTTCTTTAGGTGACTCCTTTAATAGGATTAAGGGGTCATTCCCTTGTGGTATGTGCAATTGGTGCAACCTTATCAAGTCAGGTACCTCATTTGAGGTTTCAGATAGGAAATATTTTATTAAGTGTAGGATTTGTTGTGATACGAAATCTATAATCTACCTGGCCTTTTGCACATGCTGTCCTGCTTTCTACGTCGGTAAGACGGATAGAAAGTTTAAGGAGTGCATATACCAGCACCATTATGCAATCAAAAATAACAAATGTGAAAACGCACTGGCTAAGCATGTATTTAATAACCCGGGCCATGCATTTTCGTTTATGGGTATTGACCATGTGGCTCTTTCTATTAGGGGTGGTCCTACTTCTATTTTACTTGAAATACGTGAATTGTTGTGGCAGCTAAAATTAGATTCTTTTAATACACCGGGGCTAAATGAAAGTTGTAATATAGCCCCAGTGTTAAAGTATAAAGCATACCTGAGATGACATTCAGTAAATTGAAAATGTCTCTTAATGAATACTTACCTATTTGGCTTGCCAGCTTCTAGTATTGTCAGTACTGCCCGTTTTTACACAAAAAAGCCTTTAATATAAATTATTTTGTGTATAGTCAGTATTTACATTTTCTATTTTTAAGTATTTTTAATGTATATGAACTAGTTAGTCAGATACATTATAAGATTGCATTCTAGGCAGAGTAAGTCTGTGCAGTTAGATTTTTGTAATTCCTAATTTTTAGTTATTTGAATTCCTTTATTGCATCACAAAAGGGTTTTTATTGCCTGAAGTTAGCTAGATTGAATTGTGTTGTCCCTTTAGAAACATTTCCATACTTTTTATTTGTTATATTATATATTTTTTTGATATATTGTCATTATATATTTTTTGTTTTAGATTATTTACATGTTTTATTACGTTTAGAGTGCATAACATATGCTTTTGATGTGCAAAACAACTGTTTATTGCACTTTGAATGCAACTTTAAGGGCAAATGTAACAGCAGGTGAGGTTATTGTGTCTGTCTTTTTAACTAAACTTTTTTAATTAAGCTTACTAATTAAGTAATTAGCAACTCCTATAAAAAGGGAGGTACGTTTTGTATTCTTTTAAAAAGCTCCTCTGAAGAAGTCACACTATGTTTGTGGCGAAAACGCTGCTTTTTACTTGTGCAAAATAATAAATACGCGTTAAGGAACTTTTGGGCTTGTGTTCTTGGTGGACTGAATACAAAATGTATGTTAATTTAAGGGTAGTTCAGTAAGTACAGTTACCAATCTTTCATCATCCACTGAAGACATGGCAGATGACCTGCAGCAAACTGTGAATTGATGTGTTTTCTTGTTTAGGGTAATCTGAAGTGCATCAAACTCTGTATGTGAGTTACAGGGGAAACTAGAGATAATTGGGTCTCTTAACAAATATTGACACTCCCACCTTGTTTCCTTTAAGTCTGAATGCATGATAAGGCCCTGGTAGCTCAGTAATGTGGAGGTGGTGAATTTACACTGAAACCAAGTCTCTATTGCAACACAAATATGAATGTGTTTGAAGTTCAGGAGAGCCTCACGATCCAGCAATAATAGTTCAGATGTTTAGTATTGAGCAGAGCAACATTGATGTGGTCAGACTTGAAGTTACTGATAACCTTCCTGCTATGATTTAAGGTGGACTTTGTTTAAAAGAGCATTTTGGGACAACAAATGCATTAGCCAGTATGTGGAACTCATTGAATAAAATGTGCAGGCCATCCTTGGCAAAGCAAGATGGACTGTCAGTCTGATACATACTGGATCATGTTTGTCAGTTGTTAAAGTCAATTATTTTCTCTTTGTAACAAGCATCATTGTTGGTGATGGTTGGAGTTCGCTTAGGGAAGGAGTCTTACCTGTATCTGACACGTGCTTGGCCAGCTCCAGTATGTCTCTCTGCATATCCTTCTGGTTTGAGCACCTCACATAATTCACACTTACATGAGCCACCACTCATTCATAGTCCTATTTGCCCTGTTGAGGGGGGGGGATGCTATGAGTCCCACTTAATGTCATGGATCCTGGCACCAAAATGGAAGCTACCATCCTGTCTTTGTCCACCGTAGTGAGTTCATAGGTTCATAGGTTCATAGGTTCATACTAGGCTATCTGCCCTAGGGCATTTATAAGCCTAGCCAGAATGTGTTTGGCTTTCGCCACCCATTTTAAATTTATTTTGCTATGCCCTTTTTCGAGGTTAGTATACTGTGCCTCTATCTAACAGTGACACAGAAGTGATACCCGGGGTAAACCTACGATCTCCCATCCACTCATCAAGATTCCTCTTGAAGAGAGTCAATGAGGGACTCTGCCTAACCTGGACTGGGATTTTATTCCAGAGTGAAGGGAGCCTCTGGGTTATGAATCTGTCCCTCCAGCATGTCCTATTTATTTCAGTGCTGAGGTTCAAGTCTCTCGAGCGCGTAGCTCGATGGGATTTGGATTTTCTGAGGTGCAGCATGTCCATTAATTCCGGGTTGGACATGGCTTTATACGTCAGGCACAGATCTCCTCTGAACAGGCGGTATGCCACTGAGTAGAGCTGGAGTTTCTTTAACCGGGCAGCATATGGCATCTGTTTGAGCCCTTTGATCCTCTTGGTGAGGTACTTTTGGGGTCTTTCCAGTTGCTGCAGGTGTCTGGTAAGGTACATCCCAAAAGGGCATTGTACTCAATTATGGGCCTGATGAGGGATGAGTAAAGAGGCACGATGACCTCCCTGATCTAGATGTGAATCCCTTCATGATTAGGTGGGCTATATAAAATGTTTTTCTAACCACTTTGGCCACGTGGTTGTCAAATGAGAGATTGCTATCAACTTGGGTCCCCAGGTCCCTAATTACTTCTTCTGTACTTAATGGATTTCCACCTATGTGGTAATTTGTGGGCACTTTGTTTTTGCCAAAGGGGATGACTATACACTTTTTGGCATTTAGCTTGAGGCCATGGCTCTGGCACCAGTTGTCTGTTTCTATGAGGCCCTTTTGGAGGATGCTTGTGTCGGCTGGAGAGTCGATTATGGCACCCAGTTTGCAGTCATCTGCGAACTTGGTCAGCCACAGTCCTTCCGTGTTGGCCTGTACCTCCGAGAAATATATACCGAACAAGAGAGGTCCCAGGACTGAGCCTTGTGGGACACCACTTGTAACTGGTTTGGAGTCTGACATGGCTCCAGCAATTCTAACCATGTGGGTTCTGTCCTTGAGCCAGTTTGCAATCCATCTAGTGACATAGGGGTTTATATTTAAGCTGGTGAGCTTATCTATAATGCCCGAGTGGGGTATTGTATCGAAGGCTTTTGCGAGGTCCAGGTAGGCTGTGTGGACCACCTTCCCTCGTCAATGGCCTTGGTGACTGTTTCAAAGAAATCAACCAGGTTTAAGAGGCAGGATCTGCCCTTAACAAAGCCGAACTGGGTAGGATCCAGTGTTTGTAGGTCCCCAATATCTTTATTTATGAGGTCCATGATGATCCTTTCCATAGCTTTGCAGACCAAGCTAGTCAGGCTTATGGGGCGATAGTTTCCAGGATCCGTTGAGGCACCACCTTTATGGAGAGGGACCACTGTTGCTGTACGCCACTCTTTGGGCACATATCCTGTAGTAAGGCTGAGATTGAACAGTAGTTTTATGTTTGGGTTTAGCTCTTCTTTGAGTTCATGTAGGACGCAGCCGGGACACCATCTGGTCCCATTGATGCTGTGCTTTTTGCTTTGGAGAGGGCGGCTCTTACCTGAGCATCTGAGATGTCGGGGGGGCAGCACTCTGCTGGGATAGATATTTGCCCTTTTGGTGGGGGGGGGAGAAGTTTGCGCTGAACCTGTCAGCTAGGATGTTGGCAATGTCTGTGGGTTCGGTGTATTTTTTGTCATTTTGGACTAATTCTGAGCATATCTGGGAATTACCACCCAGGTTCCTAACATAACTAAAGAAAGCCTTGTGATTATCCTTAGTGTCCTGTGCAATTTTTCTCTCGAAGCTGGCCTTAGACAATTTTATGTGTGCCCGTAGTTTTTGCTAATACTGATCAGTGATGCCTTCCCTTTTGGGATTTTGCTTTATCATTTAGTAGCTTCCTCCTTCTATTGTATAGTTTGTTTATGGCTGGGGTCCACCAGACAGGACGTCTGCCTTTGGAGGATTGGGTCTTGGTTTTATTTGGGATCGCATGATCCATGCATTCCTGAAGGTGTTCATAGAATGCGTTTATAAAGGATTCTGCGGTCTGGGCTGTATTTTCCACAGGCCGGGGCTTTGAAGGATTCCACCTCAGTTTTGAGGAGTGTAAAATTTGCTTTAGAGAAGTTTTTCACTGTGGTTTTCTGGGCAGGGGTGGGGTCGGGATGTGAATATCCAGTGAGATTAGTTTATGGTCTGATCTTACCAGTGAGGGATACACTTCTGGTCTGGAGCATAGAGTCCCCATGTTGGTGATGATCAGGTCCAGTATGTTTTCCCCTCTTGTGGGAGTGGTAACAAGTTGTTCCATAGCATTTGAGTTTATAAATTCTAGGAACCTTTGGGCTAGGGTGTTGGAGCTAGAGTAATGCTCCCAGTCTATGTTTGGGTAGTTGAAGTCGCCCAATATAATGGTGTTTGGAGAGACCTTCATATTTTCCAGTGTTCTCAGGAAGGCCGAGTGGGGTTCCTGGGTTTGGGAGGGTGGTCTGTAGCAGGCTATAAACTGGAAGGCAGTTTTACCCACTGTTAGTTGCACATGGATAGTCTCTGATGCTTCGTGCTTTGCCACCAACCTGGAGGTGTGGGTATCTTTGATGAATATCGATACTCCCCTCCTTTTGTGGTTCGGTCCAAGTTTTGGGGCGAAAAGCATGGTATGAGGTATAACCTGGTAGTGCTGGGGTGCTCTCGGGAGCCCTGAACCAGGTTTCTGTTACTGCACAGATATCGATGTTCTCCATGCTAAGGAGAGTTTCGAAAAGTGCATCTTGAGGTTTAGACTTCTGGCGTTGAGTAGCATTACTCTTAGTTTCTTATCCCTTGTGATACCTATGGAGGTGGGTTTGTCTTTTGAGCCTTGCCTAAAAAGGCACTATGGGTTAGCAAGAGCCTTTGCCAATATCCGAAAGCCCAGGGGTGACAGGTGCAAGCCGTCCCTAGCGAAGCATCGTGGCTTGTCGAGCATATCATCCCAAGCTGACAGGCATTGGATCCCCTTTGAATGACACCAGTACTTAAGCCAATTGTTGAAATTGATCATCTTGTCTTCATATTGTGGCATCATTCTTGGTGAGGGTAAGATGCTACTCAAGGTCAGGGTCATACCGGCCTGGGCTACATGCTCAGAGAGCTCCTTTATGTCTCTTTTCATGTAGTCCAGGGAGGTACGTCTCAGGTCATTCACACCAGCATGGACAATGACTGAGTCATATTTGTACTTGCCTTGGAGTGACCTGAGTGCTTGTGTTATGTGGCGGATCCTAGCACCCGACAGGCTGCTCACCGTGACCCTCTCCTTGTTCAGCCTGGTGAGCGGGACGTCAGTGTGCCTGACGATAGAGTCACCTATTACAAGTGTATCAGGTGTGTTGTTTAGTCTTAAGGGCTGTGACTGTTTGGCACACTGGCTTTGTGAGATATGTGTTGCACGTGTTTTGTTTTGGGGTAGCGGCTGCTTGGGTGTCTGCTTTGGAGGTCTCTGCTGCTTTGGCAGATCTTTATTTAGAGCCTCCGAGTATGTTTTTGTGTGATTATGTGTTTGGTTTGCTGTCGTGGTAGGTCTATGTGAGACTGGAATTGTAGTGAGTATGGTTTCCTTCTCCTCCTGACTGGTTATGCCAGTACTGAGTTGAGAGAGCTTAGCCTCCAGTTTGGCTATATGGTTGCATCTCTCACATGTGTTGGAATTTGTTGGGAGGAGGAGAGGGTTGTCTGTGTACATGAGGCAGTTGTAACATTGCCTCAAGATTCCCAGATTCACCAGCTGGACCGGAGAGGAGATTGACAACTGACCTTTGGACATGCTAGAATAATATTGGGAATTCCTTAATAATTGAAAACCAGGGCCAGTGGGGAGTGAGGGTGTAGTGCTTTTAATTTTTAGTGCTGACTTATATAATTGCTTTAGTGAGCAAGTGCCAGGTAACTTAAGTGCAATGTGTTACAGGTAACTTAAATGCAAAACGACAAACAGTAACTTTCTTTCAAGTGAAACAAGGAAATAAGTACAGTAAGCAATGCAGATATCACTAGTGAGCCACAGAAGCACTGAGAAGCCGCGTATTAGGTGGAATTAGCGTTCCAGAGAAATAACAAGCAAACAAACAACAAGCATATAAACAAAGCTATATTCAGCAGGCCTGGATCTAGTCTATGCTACAGCAAACAAGGTGTACCAATTTCAGTAAGATACAGTTCAAATATTCAGGCACTATAAACCTTTAACCAGAAATTCCCAGCTCAGAAGGGCAGAGTCCAGCCTCTTCTCCCACAAGAGTGCAGACCACAAACCTTCTTAATGTAAAATAACTGGCCTGAAGCCCAAGTGCCTAAACCAGAACTAATACACTTTAAGAATAACAGACACTGGGCTCTCAATCAGCAGTTCCCAACTTAGAAGGATGAAAGCTACCTGTCCTGCCACCACAGTGCATGCCACAAACCTTCCTAATGTAAAACAACTGGTCTGAAGCCCAAGTGCTTAATCCAAAAGACTTAGAATGACAGCTAAACTTTAATCAAGTTACTACCAAGCAGTAATAAATACAATTGAATACTTTAGAGAATGCCTGGATTAGTGCTCAAGTTACACAAACAAAGCTAGATCCAGCAGGCCCGAATCCAGTCTATGCCACAGCAAACAAGGCGCACCAACTTCAGTAAGAAGCAGTTCAGATATGCATGCACTATAAGCCTTCAATCAGAAATTCCCAGCTCAGAAGGGCAGAGTCCAGCCTCTCCTCCCACAAGAGTGCAGACCACGAACCCTCTTAATGTAAAATAACTGGCCTGAAAGCCTAAGTGCTTAAACCAGAATTAATACACTTTTAGAATAACAGACACTGAGCCCTCAATCAGCAGTTCCCAACCTAGAAGGATGTAAGCTACCTGTTCTGCCACTACAGTGCAGACCACAAACCCTCTCAGTGCAAAACAACTGGTCCGAAGCCCAAGTGTTTAAACCAGAAGGCTTAGAATGAGTTACACCAAGCAGTAATAAATACAATTGAGTACTTTTAAGATGATGCAAAAGTAAAAAAGTAGGTAGAAACACAAGTACAGTAAAAGCAGATTAATTTTTTTTTTTTTTTCTGAACAAGTGCTGAGATCAAAGAAACAGATTTGAGTGCTGAAACTAGAAAACTGGCTAGTTATAGGGAAAAAACTAAGCTAGAAGGCTTCCCTCCAACACAGAAGGGCTTGGGGCTCAAAAGCCTACAAATAGTCTATACCACTTAACAGGAAAGGCAGGAAACAAGCTTAATTTTTTTTTTTTCTGTTTCCCAGATGCTCTCTTTGTACACAGTAGGAGTGCCTGAAATCAGAATATGATCTCACTGCACTCAGTTGAGTGAGCAAATGAGATGGGCCCAGAAGGAGTATCCAAACACAAATTTACAAGAAGGGCGGGCAGCTGCAAGGCCACTAAGATTAACACCAAAACAAAAACAGGGAGGGTGGGTGGGACAAACTGAAGAGCAGAGTGAAAACTTCCAGTTCAGCTAAATATTCTTTCCACACAGTTAAAATCAATTTAAATACTGTATTTTTTGAAAAAAAAAGCAGATAAAGGTACTTATATTCTCTTATTCGTCCTGTTGATTATAGCAAGTTGTTAGCCGGCCAAAGCTGAGGTTTTTAAGCAGAAAATATTTCACACTGTACCACTTAAATAGGCAAGGACAGGAAATCAAAGAATGTGACTACCCCCACACCTGTAATTACTAGCAAATAACAAAATTCAGCAAACACTGACTAACTACCAGTTCAGCTAATATTTCTTCCACACTGAAGAGCAGAGTGAAAACTTCCAGTTCAGCTAAATATTCTTTCCACACAGTTAAAATCAATTTAAATACTGTATTTTTTGAAAAAAAAGCAGATAAAGGTACTTAAATTCTCTTATACGTCCAGTTGAATATAGCAAGTTGTTAGCCGGCCAAAGCTGAGGTTTTTAAGCAGAAAATATTTCACACTGTACCACTTAAATAGGCAAGGACAGGAAATCAAAGAATGTGACTACCCCCACACCTGTAATTACTAGCAAATAACAAAATTCAGCAAACACTGACTAACTACCAGTTCAGCTAATATTTCTTCCACACTGAAGAGCAGAGTGAAAACTTCCAGTTCAGCTAAATATTCTTTCCACACAGTTAAAATCAATTTAAATACTGTATTTTTTGAAAAAAAGCAGATAAAGGTACTTAAATTCTCTTATACGTCCAGTTGAATATAGCAAGTTGTTAGCCGGCCAAAGCTGAGTTTTTAAGCAGAAAATATTTCACACTGTACCACTTAAATAGGCAAGGACAGGAAATCAAAGAATGTGACTACCCCCACACCTGTAATTACTAGCAAATAACAAAATTCAGCAAACACTGACTAACTACCAGTTCAGCTAATATTTCTTCCACACTGAAGAGCAGAGTGAAAACTTCCAGTTCAGCTAAATATTCTTTCCACACAGTTAAAATCAATTTAAATACTGTATTTTTTGAAAAAAACCAGATAAAGGTACTTAAATTCTCTTATACGTCCAGTTGAATATAGCAAGTTGTTAGCCGGCCAAAGCTGAGTTTTTAAGCAGAAAATATTTCACACTGTACCACTTAAATAGGCAAGGACAGGAAATCAAAGAATGTGACTACCCCCACACCTGTAATTACTAGCAAATAACAAAATTCAGCAAACACTGACTAACTACCAGTTCAGCTAATATTTCTTCCACACTGAAGAGCAGAGTGAAAACTTCCAGTTCAGCTAAATATTCTTTCCACACAGTTAAAATCAATTTAAATACTGTATTTTTTGAAAAAAAAAGCAGATAAAGGTACTTAAATTCTCTTATACGTCCAGTTGAATATAGCAAGTTGTTAGCCGGCCAAAGCTGAGGTTTTTAGCAGAAAATATTTCACACTGTACCACTTAAATAGGCAAGGACAGGAAATCAAAGAATGTGACTACCCCCACACCTGTAATTACTAGCAAATAACAAAATTCAGCAAACACTGACTAACTACCAGTTCAGCTAATATTTCTTCCACACTGAAGAGCAGAGTGAAAACTTCCAGTTCAGCTAAATATTCTTTCCACACAGTTAAAATCAATTTAAATACTGTATTTTTTTGAAAAAAAGCAGATAAAGGTACTTAAATTCTCTTATACGTCCAGTTGAATATAGCAAGTTGTTAGCCGGCCAAAGCTGAGGTTTTTAAGCAGAAAATATTTCACACTGTACCACTTAAATAGGCAAGGACAGGAAATCAAAGAATGTGACTACCCCCACACCTGTAATTACTAGCAAATAACAAAATTCAGCAAACACTGACTAACTACCAGTTCAGCTAATATTTCTTCCACACTGAAGAGCAGAGTGAAAACTTCCAGTTCAGCTAAATATTCTTTCCACACAGTTAAAATCAATTTAAATACTGTAGTTTTTGAAAAAAAGCAGATAAAGGTACTTAAATTCTCTTATACGTCCAGTTGAATATAGCAAGTTGTTAGCCGGCCAAAGCTGAGGTTTTTAAGCAGAAAATATTTCACACTGTACCACTTAAATAGGCAAGGACAGGAAATCAAAGAATGTGACTACCCCCACACCTGTAATTACTAGCAAATAACAAAATTCAGCAAACACTGACTAACTACCAGTTCAGCTAATATTTCTTCCACACTGAAGAGCAGAGTGAAAACTTCCAGTTCAGCTAAATATTCTTTCCACACAGTTAAAATCAATTTAAATACTGTATTTTTTGAAAAAAAAGCAGATAAAGGTACTTAAATTCTCTTATACGTCCAGTTGAATATAGCAAGTTGTTAGCCGGCCAAAGCTGAGGTTTTAAGCAGAAAATATTTCACACTGTACCACTTAAATAGGCAAGGACAGGAAATCAAAGAATGTGACTACCCCCACACCTGTAATTACTAGCAAATAACAAAATTCAGCAAACACTGACTAACTACCAGTTCAGCTAATATTTCTTCCACACTGAAGAGCAGAGTGAAAACTTCCAGTTCAGCTAAATATTCTTTCCACACAGTTAAAATCAATTTAAATACTGTATTTTTTGAAAAAAAAGCAGATAAAGGTACTTAAATTCTCTTATACGTCCAGTTGAATATAGCAAGTTGTTAGCCGGCCAAAGCTGAGGTTTTAAGCAGAAAATATTTCACACTGTACCACTTAAATAGGCAAGGACAGGAAATCAAAGAATGTGACTACCCCCACACCTGTAATTACTAGCAAATAACAAAATTCAGCAAACACTGACTAACTACCAGTTCAGCTAATATTTCTTCCACACTGAAGAGCAGAGTGAAAACTTCCAGTTCAGCTAAATATTCTTTCCACACAGTTAAAATCAATTTAAATACTGTATTTTTTGAAAAAAAAGCAGATAAAGGTACTTAAATTCTCTTATACGTCCAGTTGAATATAGCAAGTTGTTAGCCGGCCAAAGCTGAGGTTTTTAAGCAGAAAATATTTCACACTGTACCACTTAAATAGGCAAGGACAGGAAATCAAAGAATGTGACTACCCCCACACCTGTAATTACTAGCAAATAACAAAATTCAGCAAACACTGACTAACTACCAGTTCAGCTAATATTTCTTCCACACTGAAGAGCAGAGTGAAAACTTCCAGTTCAGCTAAATATTCTTTCCACACAGTTAAAATCAATTTAAATACTGTATTTTTTGAAAAAAAGCAGATAAAGGTACTTAAATTCTCTTATACGTCCAGTTGAATATAGCAAGTTGTTAGCCGGCCAAAGCTGAGGTTTTAAGCAGAAAATATTTCACACTGTACCACTTAAATAGGCAAGGACAGGAAATCAAAGAATGTGACTACCCCCACACCTGTAATTACTAGCAAATAACAAAATTCAGCAAACACTGACTAACTACCAGTTCAGCTAATATTTCTTCCACACTGAAGAGCAGAGTGAAAACTTCCAGTTCAGCTAAATATTCTTTCCACACAGTTAAAATCAATTTAAATACTGTATTTTTTGAAAAAAAAGCAGATAAAGGTACTTAAATTCTCTTATACGTCCAGTTGAATATAGCAAGTTGTTAGCCGGCCAAAGCTGAGGTTTTTAAGCAGAAAATATTTCACACTGTACCACTTAAATAGGCAAGGACAGGAAATCAAAGAATGTGACTACCCCCACACCTGTAATTACTAGCAAATAACAAAATTCAGCAAACACTGACTAACTACCAGTTCAGCTAATATTTCTTCCACACTGAAGAGCAGAGTGAAAACTTCCAGTTCAGCTAAATATTCTTTCCACACAGTTAAAATCAATTTAAATACTGTATTTTTTGAAAAAAAGCAGATAAAGGTACTTAAATTCTCTTATACGTCCAGTTGAATATAGCAAGTTGTTAGCCGGCCAAAGCTGAGGTTTTAAGCAGAAAATATTTCACACTGTACCACTTAAATAGGCAAGGACAGGAAATCAAAGAATGTGACTACCCCCACACCTGTAATTACTAGCAAATAACAAAATTCAGCAAACACTGACTAACTACCAGTTCAGCTAATATTTCTTCCACACTGAAGAGCAGAGTGAAAACTTCCAGTTCAGCTAAATATTCTTTCCACACAGTTAAAATCAATTTAAATACTGTATTTTTTGAAAAAAAGCAGATAAAGGTACTTAAATTCTCTTATACGTCCAGTTGAATATAGCAAGTTGTTAGCCGGCCAAAGCTGAGGTTTTTAAGCAGAAAATATTTCACACTGTACCACTTAAATAGGCAAGGACAGGAAATCAAAGAATGTGACTACCCCCACACCTGTAATTACTAGCAAATAACAAAATTCAGCAAACACTGACTAACTACCAGTTCAGCTAATATTTCTTCCACACTGAAGAGCAGAGTGAAAACTTCCAGTTCAGCTAAATATTCTTTCCACACAGTTAAAATCAATTTAAATACTGTATTTTTTGAAAAAAAGCAGATAAAGGTACTTAAATTCTCTTATACGTCCAGTTGAATATAGCAAGTTGTTAGCCGGCCAAAGCTGAGTTTTTAAGCAGAAAATATTTCACACTGTACCACTTAAATAGGCAAGGACAGGAAATCAAAGAATGTGACTACCCCCACACCTGTAATTACTAGCAAATAACAAAATTCAGCAAACACTGACTAACTACCAGTTCAGCTAATATTTCTTCCACACTGAAGAGCAGAGTGAAAACTTCCAGTTCAGCTAAATATTCTTTCCACACAGTTAAAATCAATTTAAATACTGTATTTTTTGAAAAAAAAGCAGATAAAGGTACTTAAATTCTCTTATACGTCCAGTTGAATATAGCAAGTTGTTAGCCGGCCAAAGCTGAGGTTTTTAAGCAGAAAATATTTCACACTGTACCACTTAAATAGGCAAGGACAGGAAATCAAAGAATGTGACTACCCCCACACCTGTAATTACTAGCAAATAACAAAATTCAGCAAACACTGACTAACTACCAGTTCAGCTAATATTTCTTCCACACTGAAGAGCAGAGTGAAAACTTCCAGTTCAGCTAAATATTCTTTCCACACAGTTAAAATCAATTTAAATACTGTATTTTTTTGAAAAAAAGCAGATAAAGGTACTTAAATTCTCTTATACGTCCAGTTGAATATAGCAAGTTGTTAGCCGGCCAAAGCTGAGGTTTTAAAGCAGAAAATATTTCACACTGTACCACTTAAATAGGCAAGGACAGGAAATCAAAGAATGTGACTACCCCCACACCTGTAATTACTAGCAAATAACAAAATTCAGCAAACACTGACTAACTACCAGTTCAGCTAATATTTCTTCCACACTGAAGAGCAGAGTGAAAACTTCCAGTTCAGCTAAATATTCTTTCCACACAGTTAAAATCAATTTAAATACTGTATTTTTTGAAAAAAAAGCAGATAAAGGTACTTAAATTCTCTTATACGTCCAGTTGAATATAGCAAGTTGTTAGCCGGCCAAAGCTGAGGTTTTTAGCAGAAAATATTTCACACTGTACCACTTAAATAGGCAAGGACAGGAAATCAAAGAATGTGACTACCCCCACACCTGTAATTACTAGCAAATAACAAAATTCAGCAAACACTGACTAACTACCAGTTCAGCTAATATTTCTTCCACACTGAAGAGCAGAGTGAAAACTTCCAGTTCAGCTAAATATTCTTTCCACACAGTTAAAATCAATTTAAATACTGTATTTTTTGAAAAAAAAGCAGATAAAGGTACTTAAATTCTCTTATACGTCCAGTTGAATATAGCAAGTTGTTAGCCGGCCAAAGCTGAGTTTTTAAGCAGAAAATATTTCACACTGTACCACTTAAATAGGCAAGGACAGGAAATCAAAGAATGTGACTACCCCCACACCTGTAATTACTAGCAAATAACAAAATTCAGCAAACACTGACTAACTACCAGTTCAGCTAATATTTCTTCCACACTGAAGAGCAGAGTGAAAACTTCCAGTTCAGCTAAATATTCTTTCCACACAGTTAAAATCAATTTAAATACTGTATTTTTTGAAAAAAAAAGCAGATAAAGGTACTTAAATTCTCTTATACGTCCAGTTGAATATAGCAAGTTGTTAGCCGGCCAAAGCTGAGGTTTTAAGCAGAAAATATTTCACACTGTACCACTTAAATAGGCAAGGACAGGAAATCAAAGAATGTGACTACCCCCACACCTGTAATTACTAGCAAATAACAAAATTCAGCAAACACTGACTAACTACCAGTTCAGCTAATATTTCTTCCACACTGAAGAGCAGAGTGAAAACTTCCAGTTCAGCTAAATATTCTTTCCACACAGTTAAAATCAATTTAAATACTGTATTATTTAGGAAAAAAAGCAGATAAAGGTACTTAAATTCTCTTATACGTCCAGTTGAATATAGCAAGTTGTTGGCCGGCCAAAGCTGAGGTTTTAAGCAGAAAATATTTCACACTGTACCACTTAAATAGGCAAGGACAGGAAATCAAAGAATGTGACTACCCCCACACCTGTAATTACTAGCAAATAACAAAATTCAGCAAACACTGACTAACTACCAGTTCAGCTAATATTTCTTCCACACTGAAGAGCAGAGTGAAAACTTCCAGTTCAGCTAAATATTCTTTCCACACAGTTAAAATCAATTTAAATACTGTATTTTTTGAAAAAAGCAGATAAAGGTACTTAAATTCTCTTATACGACCAGTTGAATATAGCAAGTTGTTAGCCGGCCAAAGCTGAGGTTTTAAGCAGAAAATATTTCACACTGTACCACTTAAATAGGCAAGGACAGGAAATCAAAGAATGTGACTACCCCCACACCTGTAATTACTAGCAAATAACAAAATTCAGCAAACACTGACTAACTACCAGTTCAGCTAATATTTCTTCCACACTGAAGAGCAGAGTGAAAACTTCCAGTTCAGCTAAATATTCTTTCCACACAGTTAAAATCAATTTAAATACTGTATTTTTTGAAAAAAAAGCAGATAAAGGTACTTAAATTCTCTTATACGTCCAGTTGAATATAGCAAGTTGTTAGCCGGCCAAAGCTGAGGTTTTAAGCAGAAAATATTTCACACTGTACCACTTAAATAGGCAAGGACAGGAAATCAAAGAATGTGACTACCCCCACACCTGTAATTACTAGCAAATAACAAAATTCAGCAAACACTGACTAACTACCAGTTCAGCTAATATTTCTTCCACACTGAAGAGCAGAGTGAAAACTTCCAGTTCAGCTAAATATTCTTTCCACACAGTTAAAATCAATTTAAATACTGTATTTTTTGAAAAAAAAGCAGATAAAGGTACTTAAATTCTCTTATACGTCCAGTTGAATATAGCAAGTTGTTAGCCGGCCAAAGCTGAGGTTTTAAGCAGAAAATATTTCACACTGTACCACTTAAATAGGCAAGGACAGGAAATCAAAGAATGTGACTACCCCCACACCTGTAATTACTAGCAAATAACAAAATTCAGCAAACACTGACTAACTACCAGTTCAGCTAATATTTCTTCCACACTGAAGAGCAGAGTGAAAACTTCCAGTTCAGCTAAATATTCTTTCCACACAGTTAAAATCAATTTAAATACTGTATTTTTTGAAAAAAAAGCAGATAAAGGTACTTAAATTCTCTTATACGTCCAGTTGAATATAGCAAGTTGTTAGCCGGCCAAAGCTGAGGTTTTAAGCAGAAAATATTTCACACTGTACCACTTAAATAGGCAAGGACAGGAAATCAAAGAATGTGACTACCCCCACACCTGTAATTACTAGCAAATAACAAAATTCAGCAAACACTGACTAACTACCAGTTCAGCTAATATTTCTTCCACACTGAAGAGCAGAGTGAAAACTTCCAGTTCAGCTAAATATTCTTTCCACACAGTTAAAATCAATTTAAATACTGTATTTTTTGAAAAAAAAGCAGATAAAGGTACTTAAATTCTCTTATACGTCCAGTTGAATATAGCAAGTTGTTAGCCGGCCAAAGCTGAGGTTTTAAGCAGAAAATATTTCACACTGTACCACTTAA
This sequence comes from Protopterus annectens, assembly GCF_019279795.1. Taxonomy (NCBI): domain Eukaryota; kingdom Metazoa; phylum Chordata; order Ceratodontiformes; family Protopteridae; genus Protopterus; species Protopterus annectens. Next base: position 494,275,446 of record NC_056736.1, on the reverse strand, counting down.
ATAGGCAAGGACAGGAAATCAAAGAATGTGACTACCCCCACACCTGTAATTACTAGCAAATAACAAAATTCAGCAAACACTGACTAACTACCAGTTCAGCTAATATTTCTTCCACACTGAAGAGCAGAGTGAAAACTTCCAGTTCAGCTAAATATTCTTTCCACACAGTTAAAATCAATTTAAATACTGTATTTTTTTGAAAAAAAGCAGATAAAGGTACTTAAATTCTCTTATACGTCCAGTTGAATATAGCAAGTTGTTAGCCGGCCAAAGCTGAGGTTTTAAGCAGAAAATATTTCACACTGTACCACTTAAATAGGCAAGGACAGGAAATCAAAGAATGTGACTACCCCCACACCTGTAATTACTAGCAAATAACAAAATTCAGCAAACACTGACTAACTACCAGTTCAGCTAATATTTCTTCCACACTGAAGAGCAGAGTGAAAACTTCCAGTTCAGCTAAATATTCTTTCCACACAGTTAAAATCAATTTAAATACTGTATTTTTTGAAAAAAAAGCAGATAAAGGTACTTAAATTCTCTTATACGTCCAGTTGAATATAGCAAGTTGTTAGCCGGCCAAAGCTGAGGTTTTTAAGCAGAAAATATTTCACACTGTACCACTTAAATAGGCAAGGACAGGAAATCAAAGAATGTGACTACCCCCACACCTGTAATTACTAGCAAATAACAAAATTCAGCAAACACTGACTAACTACCAGTTCAGCTAATATTTCTTCCACACTGAAGAGCAGAGTGAAAACTTCCAGTTCAGCTAAATATTCTTTCCACACAGTTAAAATCAATTTAAATACTGTATTTTTTTGAAAAAAAAGCAGATAAAGGTACTTAAATTCTCTTATACGTCCAGTTGAATATAGCAAGTTGTTAGCCGGCCAAAGCTGAGGTTTTAAGCAGAAAATATTTCACACTGTACCACTTAAATAGGCAAGGACAGGAAATCAAAGAATGTGACTACCCCCACACCTGTAATTACTAGCAAATAACAAAATTCAGCAAACACTGACTAACTACCAGTTCAGCTAATATTTCTTCCACACTGAAGAGCAGAGTGAAAACTTCCAGTTCAGCTAAATATTCTTTCCACACAGTTAAAATCAATTTAAATACTGTACTTTTTGTAAAAAAAGCAGATAAAGGTACTTAAATTCTCTTATACGTCCAGTTGAATATAGCAAGTTGTTAGCCGGCCAAAGCTGAGGTTTTAAGCAGAAAATATTTCACACTGTACCACTTAAATAGGCAAGGACAGGAAATCAAAGAATGTGACTACCCCCACACCTGTAATTACTAGCAAATAACAAAATTCAGCAAACACTGACTAACTACCAGTTCAGCTAATATTTCTTCCACACTGAAGAGCAGAGTGAAAACTTCCAGTTCAGCTAAATATTCTTTCCACACAGTTAAAATCAATTTAAATACTGTATTTTTTTGAAAAAAAGCAGATAAAGGTACTTAAATTCTCTTATACGTCCAGTTGAATATAGCAAGTTGTTAGCCGGCCAAAGCTGAGGTTTTTAAGCAGAAAATATTTCACACTGTACCACTTAAATAGGCAAGGACAGGAAATCAAAGAATGTGACTACCCCCACACCTGTAATTACTAGCAAATAACAAAATTCAGCAAACACTGACTAACTACCAGTTCAGCTAATATTTCTTCCACACTGAAGAGCAGAGTGAAAACTTCCAGTTCAGCTAAATATTCTTTCCACACAGTTAAAATCAATTTAAATACTGTATTTTTTGAAAAAAAAGCAGATAAAGGTACTTAAATTCTCTTATACGTCCAGTTGAATATAGCAAGTTGTTAGCCGGCCAAAGCTGAGTTTTTAAGCAGAAAATATTTCACACTGTACCACTTAAATAGGCAAGGACAGGAAATCAAAGAATGTGACTACCCCCACACCTGTAATTACTAGCAAATAACAAAATTCAGCAAACACTGACTAACTACCAGTTCAGCTAATATTTCTTCCACACTGAAGAGCAGAGTGAAAACTTCCAGTTCAGCTAAATATTCTTTCCACACAGTTAAAATCAATTTAAATACTGTATTTTTTGAAAAAAAAGCAGATAAAGGTACTTAAATTCTCTTATACGTCCAGTTGAATATAGCAAGTTGTTAGCCGGCCAAAGCTGAGGTTTTAAGCAGAAAATATTTCACACTGTACCACTTAAATAGGCAAGGACAGGAAATCAAAGAATGTGACTACCCCCACACCTGTAATTACTAGCAAATAACAAAATTCAGCAAACACTGACTAACTACCAGTTCAGCTAATATTTCTTCCACACTGAAGAGCAGAGTGAAAACTTCCAGTTCAGCTAAATATTCTTTCCACACAGTTAAAATCAATTTAAATACTGTATTTTTTGAAAAAAAAAGCAGATAAAGGTACTTAAATTCTCTTATACGTCCAGTTGAATATAGCAAGTTGTTAGCCGGCCAAAGCTGAGGTTTTAAGCAGAAAATATTTCACACTGTACCACTTAAATAGGCAAGGACAGGAAATCAAAGAATGTGACTACCCCCACACCTGTAATTACTAGCAAATAACAAAATTCAGCAAACACTGACTAACTACCAGTTCAGCTAATATTTCTTCCACACTGAAGAGCAGAGTGAAAACTTCCAGTTCAGCTAAATATTCTTTCCACACAGTTAAAATCAATTTAAATACTGTATTTTTTGAAAAAAAGCAGATAAAGGTACTTAAATTCTCTTATACGTCCAGTTGAATATAGCAAGTTGTTAGCCGGCCAAAGCTGAGGTTTTAAGCAGAAAATATTTCACACTGTACCACTTAAATAGGCAAGGACAGGAAATCAAAGAATGTGACTACCCCCACACCTGTAATTACTAGCAAATAACAAAATTCAGCAAACACTGACTAACTACCAGTTCAGCTAATATTTCTTCCACACTGAAGAGCAGAGTGAAAACTTCCAGTTCAGCTAAATATTCTTTCCACACAGTTAAAATCAATTTAAATACTGTATTATTTTGAAAAAAAGCAGATAAAGGTACTTAAATTCTCTTATACGTCCAGTTGAATATAGCAAGTTGTTAGCCGGCCAAAGCTGAGTTTTTAAGCAGAAAATATTTCACACTGTACCACTTAAATAGGCAAGGACAGGAAATCAAAGAATGTGACTACCCCCACACCTGTAATTACTAGCAAATAACAAAATTCAGCAAACACTGACTAACTACCAGTTCAGCTAATATTTCTTCCACACTGAAGAGCAGAGTGAAAACTTCCAGTTCAGCTAAATATTCTTTCCACACAGTTAAAATCAATTTAAATACTGTATTTTTTGAAAAAAAAGCAGATAAAGGTACTTAAATTCTCTTATACGTCCAGTTGAATATAGCAAGTTGTTAGCCGGCCAAAGCTGAGGTTTTAAGCAGAAAATATTTCACACTGTACCACTTAAATAGGCAAGGACAGGAAATCAAAGAATGTGACTACCCCCACACCTGTAATTACTAGCAAATAACAAAATTCAGCAAACACTGACTAACTACCAGTTCAGCTAATATTTCTTCCACACTGAAGAGCAGAGTGAAAACTTCCAGTTCAGCTAAATATTCTTTCCACACAGTTAAAATCAATTTAAATACTGTATTTTTTTGAAAAAAAGCAGATAAAGGTACTTAAATTCTCTTATACGTCCAGTTGAATATAGCAAGTTGTTAGCCGGCCAAAGCTGAGGTTTTAAGCAGAAAATATTTCACACTGTACCACTTAAATAGGCAAGGACAGGAAATCAAAGAATGTGACTACCCCCACACCTGTAATTACTAGCAAATAACAAAATTCAGCAAACACTGACTAACTACCAGTTCAGCTAATATTTCTTCCACACTGAAGAGCAGAGTGAAAACTTCCAGTTCAGCTAAATATTCTTTCCACACAGTTAAAATCAATTTAAATACTGTATTTTTTGAAAAAAAGCAGATAAAGGTACTTAAATTCTCTTATACGTCCAGTTGAATATAGCAAGTTGTTAGCCGGCCAAAGCTGAGGTTTTTAAGCAGAAAATATTTCACACTGTACCACTTAAATAGGCAAGGACAGGAAATCAAAGAATGTGACTACCCCCACACCTGTAATTACTAGCAAATAACAAAATTCAGCAAACACTGACTAACTACCAGTTCAGCTAATATTTCTTCCACACTGAAGAGCAGAGTGAAAACTTCCAGTTCAGCTAAATATTCTTTCCACACAGTTAAAATCAATTTAAATACTGTATTTTTTGAAAAAAAAGCAGATAAAGGTACTTAAATTCTCTTATACGTCCAGTTGAATATAGCAAGTTGTTAGCCGGCCAAAGCTGAGGTTTTAAGCAGAAAATATTTCACACTGTACCACTTAAATAGGCAAGGACAGGAAATCAAAGAATGTGACTACCCCCACACCTGTAATTACTAGCAAATAACAAAATTCAGCAAACACTGACTAACTACCAGTTCAGCTAATATTTCTTCCACACTGAAGAGCAGAGTGAAAACTTCCAGTTCAGCTAAATATTCTTTCCACACAGTTAAAATCAATTTAAATACTGTATTTTTTGAAAAAAAAGCAGATAAAGGTACTTAAATTCTCTTATACGTCCAGTTGAATATAGCAAGTTGTTAGCCGGCCAAAGCTGAGGTTTTTAAGCAGAAAATATTTCACACTGTACCACTTAAATAGGCAAGGACAGGAAATCAAAGAATGTGACTACCCCCACACCTGTAATTACTAGCAAATAACAAAATTCAGCAAACACTGACTAACTACCAGTTCAGCTAATATTTCTTCCACACTGAAGAGCAGAGTGAAAACTTCCAGTTCAGCTAAATATTCTTTCCACACAGTTAAAATCAATTTAAATACTGTATTTTTTGAAAAAAAGCAGATAAAGGTACTTAAATTCTCTTATACGTCCAGTTGAATATAGCAAGTTGTTAGCCGGCCAAAGCTGAGGTTTTAAGCAGAAAATATTTCACACTGTACCACTTAAATAGGCAAGGACAGGAAATCAAAGAATGTGACTACCCCCACACCTGTAATTACTAGCAAATAACAAAATTCAGCAAACACTGACTAACTACCAGTTCAGCTAATATTTCTTCCACACTGAAGAGCAGAGTGAAAACTTCCAGTTCAGCTAAATATTCTTTCCACACAGTTAAAATCAATTTAAATACTGTATTTTTTTGAAAAAAAGCAGATAAAGGTACTTAAATTCTCTTATACGTCCAGTTGAATATAGCAAGTTGTTAGCCGGCCAAAGCTGAGGTTTTAAGCAGAAAATATTTCACACTGTACCACTTAAATAGGCAAGGACAGGAAATCAAAGAATGTGACTACCCCCACACCTGTAATTACTAGCAAATAACAAAATTCAGCAAACACTGACTAACTACCAGTTCAGCTAATATTTCTTCCACACTGAAGAGCAGAGTGAAAACTTCCAGTTCAGCTAAATATTCTTTCCACACAGTTAAAATCAATTTAAATACTGTATTTTTTGAAAAAAAAGCAGATAAAGGTACTTAAATTCTCTTATACGTCCAGTTGAATATAGCAAGTTGTTAGCCGGCCAAAGCTGAGGTTTTTAAGCAGAAAATATTTCACACTGTACCACTTAAATAGGCAAGGACAGGAAATCAAAGAATGTGACTACCCCCACACCTGTAATTACTAGCAAATAACAAAATTCAGCAAACACTGACTAACTACCAGTTCAGCTAATATTTCTTCCACACTGAAGAGCAGAGTGAAAACTTCCAGTTCAGCTAAATATTCTTTCCACACAGTTAAAATCAATTTAAATACTGTATTTTTTTGAAAAAAAGCAGATAAAGGTACTTAAATTCTCTTATACGTCCAGTTGAATATAGCAAGTTGTTAGCCGGCCAAAGCTGAGGTTTTTAAGCAGAAAATATTTCACACTGTACCACTTAAATAGGCAAGGACAGGAAATCAAAGAATGTGACTACCCCCACACCTGTAATTACTAGCAAATAACAAAATTCAGCAAACACTGACTAACTACCAGTTCAGCTAATATTTCTTCCACACTGAAGAGCAGAGTGAAAACTTCCAGTTCAGCTAAATATTCTTTCCACACAGTTAAAATCAATTTAAATACTGTATTTTTTGAAAAAAAAGCAGATAAAGGTACTTAAATTCTCTTATACGTCCAGTTGAATATAGCAAGTTGTTAGCCGGCCAAAGCTGAGGTTTTAAGCAGAAAATATTTCACACTGTACCACTTAAATAGGCAAGGACAGGAAATCAAAGAATGTGACTACCCCCACACCTGTAATTACTAGCAAATAACAAAATTCAGCAAACACTGACTAACTACCAGTTCAGCTAATATTTCTTCCACACTGAAGAGCAGAGTGAAAACTTCCAGTTCAGCTAAATATTCTTTCCACACAGTTAAAATCAATTTAAATACTGTATTTTTTGAAAAAAAAAGCAGATAAAGGTACTTAAATTCTCTTATACGTCCAGTTGAATATAGCAAGTTGTTAGCCGGCCAAAGCTGAGGTTTTTAAGCAGAAAATATTTCACACTGTACCACTTAAATAGGCAAGGACAGGAAATCAAAGAATGTGACTACCCCCACACCTGTAATTACTAGCAAATAACAAAATTCAGCAAACACTGACTAACTACCAGTTCAGCTAATATTTCTTCCACACTGAAGAGCAGAGTGAAAACTTCCAGTTCAGCTAAATATTCTTTCCACACAGTTAAAATCAATTTAAATACTGTATTTTTTGAAAAAAAAGCAGATAAAGGTACTTAAATTCTCTTATACGTCCAGTTGAATATAGCAAGTTGTTAGCCGGCCAAAGCTGAGGTTTTAAGCAGAAAATATTTCACACTGTACCACTTAAATAGGCAAGGACAGGAAATCAAAGAATGTGACTACCCCCACACCTGTAATTACTAGCAAATAACAAAATTCAGCAAACACTGACTAACTACCAGTTCAGCTAATATTTCTTCCACACTGAAGAGCAGAGTGAAAACTTCCAGTTCAGCTAAATATTCTTTCCACACAGTTAAAATCAATTTAAATACTGTATTTTTTTGAAAAAAAAAGCAGATAAAGGTACTTAAATTCTCTTATACGTCCAGTTGAATATAGCAAGTTGTTAGCCGGCCAAAGCTGAGGTTTTTAAGCAGAAAATATTTCACACTGTACCACTTAAATAGGCAAGGACAGGAAATCAAAGAATGTGACTACCCCCACACCTGTAATTACTAGCAAATAACAAAATTCAGCAAACACTGACTAACTACCAGTTCAGCTAATATTTCTTCCACACTGAAGAGCAGAGTGAAAACTTCCAGTTCAGCTAAATATTCTTTCCACACAGTTAAAATCAATTTAAATACTGTATTTTTTTGAAAAAAAAGCAGATAAAGGTACTTAAATTCTCTTATACGTCCAGTTGAATATAGCAAGTTGTTAGCCGGCCAAAGCTGAGGTTTTTAAGCAGAAAATATTTCACACTGTACCACTTAAATAGGCAAGGACAGGAAATCAAAGAATGTGACTACCCCCACACCTGTAATTACTAGCAAATAACAAAATTCAGCAAACACTGACTAACTACCAGTTCAGCTAATATTTCTTCCACACTGAAGAGCAGAGTGAAAACTTCCAGTTCAGCTAAATATTCTTTCCACACAGTTAAAATCAATTTAAATACTGTATTTTTTGAAAAAAAGCAGATAAAGGTAGTTAAATTCTCTTATACGTCCAGTTGAATATAGCAAGTTGTTAGCCGGCCAAAGCTGAGGCTTTTAAGCAGAAAATATTTCACACTGTACCACTTAAATAGGCAAGGACAGGAAATCAAAGAATGTGACTACCCCCACACCTGTAATTACTAGCAAATAACAAAATTCAGCAAACACTGACTAACTACCAGTTCAGCTAATATTTCTTCCACACTGAAGAGCAGAGTGAAAACTTCCAGTTCAGCTAAATATTCTTTCCACACAGTTAAAATCAATTTAAATACTGTATTTTTTGAAAAAAAGCAGATAAAGGTACTTAAATTCTCTTATACGTCCAGTTGAATATAGCAAGTTGTTAGCCGGCCAAAGCTGAGTTTTTAAGCAGAAAATATTTCACACTGTACCACTTAAATAGGCAAGGACAGGAAATCAAAGAATGTGACTACCCCCACACCTGTAATTACTAGCAAATAACAAAATTCAGCAAACACTGACTAACTACCAGTTCAGCTAATATTTCTTCCACACTGAAGAGCAGAGTGAAAACTTCCAGTTCAGCTAAATATTCTTTCCACACAGTTAAAATCAATTTAAATACTGTATTTTTTGAAAAAAAAGCAGATAAAGGTACTTAAATTCTCTTATACGTCCAGTTGAATATAGCAAGTTGTTAGCCGGCCAAAGCTGAGGTTTTTAAGCAGAAAATATTTCACACTGTACCACTTAAATAGGCAAGGACAGGAAATCAAAGAATGTGACTACCCCCACACCTGTAATTACTAGCAAATAACAAAATTCAGCAAACACTGACTAACTACCAGTTCAGCTAATATTTCTTCCACACTGAAGAGCAGAGTGAAAACTTCCAGTTCAGCTAAATATTCTTTCCACACAGTTAAAATCAATTTAAATACTGTATTTTTTGGTAAAAAAAGCAGATAAAGGTACTTAAATTCTCTTATACGTCCAGTTGAATATAGCAAGTTGTTAGCCGGCCAAAGCTGAGGTTTTAAGCAGAAAATATTTCACACTGTACCACTTAAATAGGCAAGGACAGGAAATCAAAGAATGTGACTACCCCCACACCTGTAATTACTAGCAAATAACAAAATTCAGCAAACACTGACTAACTACCAGTTCAGCTAATATTTCTTCCACACTGAAGAGCAGAGTGAAAACTTCCAGTTCAGCTAAATATTCTTTCCACACAGTTAAAATCAATTTAAATACTGTATTTTTTGAAAAAAAAGCAGATAAAGGTACTTAAATTCTCTTATACGTCCAGTTGAATATAGCAAGTTGTTAGCCGGCCAAAGCTGAGGTTTTTAAGCAGAAAATATTTCACACTGTACCACTTAAATAGGCAAGGACAGGAAATCAAAGAATGTGACTACCCCCACACCTGTAATTACTAGCAAATAACAAAATTCAGCAAACACTGACTAACTACCAGTTCAGCTAATATTTCTTCCACACTGAAGAGCAGAGTGAAAACTTCCAGTTCAGCTAAATATTCTTTCCACACAGTTAAAATCAATTTAAATACTGTATTTTTTGAAAAAAAAGCAGATAAAGGTACTTAAATTCTCTTATACGTCCAGTTGAATATAGCAAGTTGTTAGCCGGCCAAAGCTGAGGTTTTAAGCAGAAAATATTTCACACTGTACCACTTAAATAGGCAAGGACAGGAAATCAAAGAATGTGACTACCCCCACACCTGTAATTACTAGCAAATAACAAAATTCAGCAAACACTGACTAACTACCAGTTCAGCTAATATTTCTTCCACACTGAAGAGCAGAGTGAAAACTTCCAGTTCAGCTAAATATTCTTTCCACACAGTTAAAATCAATTTAAATACTGTATTTTTTTGAAAAAAAAAGCAGATAAAGGTACTTAAATTCTCTTATACGTCCAGTTGAATATAGCAAGTTGTTAGCCGGCCAAAGCTGAGGTTTTTAAGCAGAAAATATTTCACACTGTACCACTTAAATAGGCAAGGACAGGAAATCAAAGAATGTGACTACCCCCACACCTGTAATTACTAGCAAATAACAAAATTCAGCAAACACTGACTAACTACCAGTTCAGCTAATATTTCTTCCACACTGAAGAGCAGAGTGAAAACTTCCAGTTCAGCTAAATATTCTTTCCACACAGTTAAAATCAATTTAAATACTGTATTTTTTTGAAAAAAAAGCAGATAAAGGTACTTAAATTCTCTTATACGTCCAGTTGAATATAGCAAGTTGTTAGCCGGCCAAAGCTGAGGTTTTAAGCAGAAAATATTTCACACTGTACCACTTAAATAGGCAAGGACAGGAAATCAAAGAATGTGACTACCCCCACACCTGTAATTACTAGCAAATAACAAAATTCAGCAAACACTGACTAACTACCAGTTCAGCTAATATTTCTTCCACACTGAAGAGCAGAGTGAAAACTTCCAGTTCAGCTAAATATTCTTTCCACACAGTTAAAATCAATTTAAATACTGTATTTTTTTTTTTTTTAAAAAGCAGATAAAGGTACTTAAATTCTCTTATACGTCCAGTTGAATATAGCAAGTTGTTAGCCGGCCAAAGCTGAGGTTTTTAAGCAGAAAATATTTCACACTGTACCACTTAAATAGGCAAGGACAGGAAATCAAAGAATGTGACTACCCCCACACCTGTAATTACTAGCAAATAACAAAATTCAGCAAACACTGACTAACTACCAGTTCAGCTAATATTTCTTCCACACTGAAGAGCAGAGTGAAAACTTCCAGTTCAGCTAAATATTCTTTCCACACAGTTAAAATCAATTTAAATACTGTATTTTTTGAAGGAAAAATCAGATAAAGGTACTTAAATTCTCTTATACGTCCAGTTGAATATAGCAAGTTGTTAGCCGGCCAAAGCTGAGGTTTTAAGCAGAAAATATTTCACACTGTACCACTTAAATAGGCAAGGACAGGAAATCAAAGAATGTGACTACCCCCACACCTGTAATTACTAGCAAATAACAAAATTCAGCAAACACTGACTAACTACCAGTTCAGCTAATATTTCTTCCACACTGAAGAGCAGAGTGAAAACTTCCAGTTCAGCTAAATATTCTTTCCACACAGTTAAAATCAATTTAAATACTGTATTTTTTGGGCGCAAAAAAGCAGATAAAGGTACTTAAATTCTCTTATACGTCCAGTTGAATATAGCAAGTTGTTAGCCGGCCAAAGCTGAGGTTTTAAGCAGAAAATATTTCACACTGTACCACTTAAATAGGCAAGGACAGGAAATCAAAGAATGTGACTACCCCCACACCTGTAATTACTAGCAAATAACAAAATTCAGCAAACACTGACTAACTACCAGTTCAGCTAATATTTCTTCCACACTGAAGAGCAGAGTGAAAACTTCCAGTTCAGCTAAATATTCTTTCCACACAGTTAAAATCAATTTAAATACTGTATTTTTTGAAAAAAAGCAGATAAAGGTACTTAAATTCTCTTATACGTCCAGTTGAATATAGCAAGTTGTTAGCCGGCCAAAGCTGAGGTTTTAAGCAGAAAATATTTCACACTGTACCACTTAAATAGGCAAGGACAGGAAATCAAAGAATGTGACTACCCCCACACCTGTAATTACTAGCAAATAACAAAATTCAGCAAACACTGACTAACTACCAGTTCAGCTAATATTTCTTCCACACTGAAGAGCAGAGTGAAAACTTCCAGTTCAGCTAAATATTCTTTCCACACAGTTAAAATCAATTTAAATACTGTATTTTTTGAAAAAAAAGCAGATAAAGGTACTTAAATTCTCTTATACGTCCAGTTGAATATAGCAAGTTGTTAGCCGGCCAAAGCTGAGGTTTTAAGCAGAAAATATTTCACACTGTACCACTTAAATAGGCAAGGACAGGAAATCAAAGAATGTGACTACCCCCACACCTGTAATTACTAGCAAATAACAAAATTCAGCAAACACTGACTAACTACCAGTTCAGCTAATATTTCTTCCACACTGAAGAGCAGAGTGAAAACTTCCAGTTCAGCTAAATATTCTTTCCACACAGTTAAAATCAATTTAAATACTGTATTTTTTGAAAAAAAAGCAGATAAAGGTACTTAAATTCTCTTATACGTCCAGTTGAATATAGCAAGTTGTTAGCCGGCCAAAGCTGAGGTTTTAAGCAGAAAATATTTCACACTGTACCACTTAAATAGGCAAGGACAGGAAATCAAAGAATGTGACTACCCCCACACCTGTAATTACTAGCAAATAACAAAATTCAGCAAACACTGACTAACTACCAGTTCAGCTAATATTTCTTCCACACTGAAGAGCAGAGTGAAAACTTCCAGTTCAGCTAAATATTCTTTCCACACAGTTAAAATCAATTTAAATACTGTATTTTTTGAAAAAAAGCAGATAAAGGTACTTAAATTCTCTTATACGTCCAGTTGAATATAGCAAGTTGTTAGCCGGCCAAAGCTGAGGTTTTAAGCAGAAAATATTTCACACTGTACCACTTAAATAGGCAAGGACAGGAAATCAAAGAATGTGACTACCCCCACACCTGTAATTACTAGCAAATAACAAAATTCAGCAAACACTGACTAACTACCAGTTCAGCTAATATTTCTTCCACACTGAAGAGCAGAGTGAAAACTTCCAGTTCAGCTAAATATTCTTTCCACACAGTTAAAATCAATTTAAATACTGTATTTTTTGAAAAAAAAAGCAGATAAAGGTACTTAAATTCTCTTATACGTCCAGTTGAATATAGCAAGTTGTTAGCCGGCCAAAGCTGAGGTTTTAAGCAGAAAATATTTCACACTGTACCACTTAAATAGGCAAGGACAGGAAATCAAAGAATGTGACTACCCCCACACCTGTAATTACTAGCAAATAACAAAATTCAGCAAACACTGACTAACTACCAGTTCAGCTAATATTTCTTCCACACTGAAGAGCAGAGTGAAAACTTCCAGTTCAGCTAAATATTCTTTCCACACAGTTAAAATCAATTTAAATACTGTATTTTTTGAAAAAAAGCAGATAAAGGTACTTAAATTCTCTTATACGTCCAGTTGAATATAGCAAGTTGTTAGCCGGCCAAAGCTGAGGTTTTTAAGCAGAAAATATTTCACACTGTACCACTTAAATAGGCAAGGACAGGAAATCAAAGAATGTGACTACCCCCACACCTGTAATTACTAGCAAATAACAAAATTCAGCAAACACTGACTAACTACCAGTTCAGCTAATATTTCTTCCACACTGAAGAGCAGAGTGAAAACTTCCAGTTCAGCTAAATATTCTTTCCACACAGTTAAAATCAATTTAAATACTGTATTTTTTGAAAAAAAGCAGATAAAGGTACTTAAATTCTCTTATACGTCCAGTTGAATATAGCAAGTTGTTAGCCGGCCAAAGCTGAGGTTTTTAAGCAGAAAATATTTCACACTGTACCACTTAAATAGGCAAGGACAGGAAATCAAAGAATGTGACTACCCCCACACCTGTAATTACTAGCAAATAACAAAATTCAGCAAACACTGACTAACTACCAGTTCAGCTAATATTTCTTCCACACTGAAGAGCAGAGTGAAAACTTCCAGTTCAGCTAAATATTCTTTCCACACAGTTAAAATCAATTTAAATACTGTATTTTTTGAAAAAAAGCAGATAAAGGTACTTAAATTCTCTTATACGTCCAGTTGAATATAGCAAGTTGTTAGCCGGCCAAAGCTGAGGTTTTAAGCAGAAAATATTTCACACTGTACCACTTAAATAGGCAAGGACAGGAAATCAAAGAATGTGACTACCCCCACACCTGTAATTACTAGCAAATAACAAAATTCAGCAAACACTGACTAACTACCAGTTCAGCTAATATTTCTTCCACACTGAAGAGCAGAGTGAAAACTTCCAGTTCAGCTAAATATTCTTTCCACACAGTTAAAATCAATTTAAATACTGTATTTTTTGAAAAAAAAGCAGATAAAGGTACTTAAATTCTCTTATACGTCCAGTTGAATATAGCAAGTTGTTAGCCGGCCAAAGCTGAGGTTTTTAAGCAGAAAATATTTCACACTGTACCACTTAAATAGGCAAGGACAGGAAATCAAAGAATGTGACTACCCCCACACCTGTAATTACTAGCAAATAACAAAATTCAGCAAACACTGACTAACTACCAGTTCAGCTAATATTTCTTCCACACTGAAGAGCAGAGTGAAAACTTCCAGTTCAGCTAAATATTCTTTCCACACAGTTAAAATCAATTTAAATACTGTATTTTTTGAAAAAAAAAGCAGATAAAGGTACTTAAATTCTCTTATACGTCCAGTTGAATATAGCAAGTTGTTAGCCGGCCAAAGCTGAGGTTTTTAAGCAGAAAATATTTCACACTGTACCACTTAAATAGGCAAGGACAGGAAATCAAAGAATGTGACTACCCCCACACCTGTAATTACTAGCAAATAACAAAATTCAGCAAACACTGACTAACTACCAGTTCAGCTAATATTTCTTCCACACTGAAGAGCAGAGTGAAAACTTCCAGTTCAGCTAAATATTCTTTCCACACAGTTAAAATCAATTTAAATACTGTATTTTTTGAAAAAAAAGCAGATAAAGGTACTTAAATTCTCTTATACGTCCAGTTGAATATAGCAAGTTGTTAGCCGGCCAAAGCTGAGGTTTTAAGCAGAAAATATTTCACACTGTACCACTTAAATAGGCAAGGACAGGAAATCAAAGAATGTGACTACCCCACACCTGTAATTACTAGCAAATAACAAAATTCAGCAAACACTGACTAACTACCAGTTCAGCTAATATTTCTTCCACACTGAAGAGCAGAGTGAAAACTTCCAGTTCAGCTAAATATTCTTTCCACACAGTTAAAATCAATTTAAATACTGTATTTTTTTGAAAAAAAAGCAGATAAAGGTACTTAAATTCTCTTATACATCCAGTTGAATATAGCAAGTTGTTAGCCGGCCAAAGCTGAGGTTTTAAGCAGAAAATATTTCACACTGTACCACTTAAATAGGCAAGGACAGGAAATCAAAGAATGTGACTACCCCCACACCTGTAATTACTAGCAAATAACAAAATTCAGCAAACACTGACTAACTACCAGTTCAGCTAATATTTCTTCCACACTGAATAGCAGAGTGAAAACTTCCAGTTCAGCTAAATATTCTTTCCACACAGTTAAAATCAATTTAAATACTGTATTTTTTTGAAAAAAAGCAGATAAAGGTACTTAAATTCTCTTATACGTCCAGTTGAATATAGCAAGTTGTTAGCCGGCCAAAGCTGAGGTTTTTAAGCAGAAAATATTTCACACTGTACCACTTAAATAGGCAAGGACAGTGAGTGTAGAGTCAGTGTGCCTGACAATGGTTTCATCAACTACTGGGTCATTTCTACTTGTACATGCAGTCTTAGTGGAAGTGGAAGGTTTGTAGTTTGCAGCCTGGTGACTCTGTGTATGGTGGAGATGTGTAGGTGGATTGCTTTTGAAACTCTTTTGTCACAATTCTTTTTGACTTGGAGACTGATTTTAAACAGCCTCAATATGTTTAGTTTGATCTTTTGGATGTATGTTTTTTTTATGAGTTGCTTTCCAAACATCTGTGTAAATGACAGGATGGCCTTCTGTTTATATAGATAATTGCATGTATCACAAATCAGTCATTCTCATTCAACAGTAGTTTGTTGTCAGTGAACATTAGACAGTTCCTCCACTGTCTCAGAGTACCATATGCAATGAAGATAGCAACAGAAGGATAGAGGTAGACAGAGCTTCTATGATTGTCAACAAGTTAAATTACAAAAGGCAATAATGAGTTATTGAACCAATTTAACCAGTAAGCAGAGAATATATGTTGGGAATATAAGCCATGCTGTGGATGAGATGTACACGGTAGAAGGTAAGACAAAGATATGTTAATACTCATGGTGCAATTATTTGAACCTACAGGAAAGACATTGTAATACAGTCTAGTCTGACAGAAGTACACAGCTAGTGTTTAATATAACATATCAGTTCAGCAGGACAACAGTATAAGAACTGAAGAGGTATTCAGAACACAGTTTCAGATTATAGTAGCAAGAAAGCAATATCCAAATTTTGTATAATAACAATAGGATGAATGTTAAGTATATAATAAAAAATAAATGCAGCATACCTTCAAACAGTAGTTTCAGATGTTGCCATTATTAGGATGGCATGGTTTGTGAACTCAACAGACTTCAAGGCTTGACTGACACCAGTAGAATAAAGACAGGTAGCTTGGTGCCATATAAGACAGACTTCAAAGTGTCAGTAGGCTCAGTTGCCACATGGCTGCTTCTTTGATCCCACAGACGTCAAAGAGTCATTGG
The DNA here is from genome assembly GCF_019279795.1 of Protopterus annectens. NCBI lineage: Eukaryota > Metazoa > Chordata > Ceratodontiformes > Protopteridae > Protopterus > Protopterus annectens. The sequence goes on along the minus strand of NC_056736.1, from coordinate 494,259,269 downwards.
CCACAGATACCACACATGACTTCTAAAATGTATCTGACAGTTGCCACAAACTTGGATGCAAGCAAATAAAGTTATTGCCCATAAATAGCCTAAGTAGAAAGGGTAATACTGATCTCAATAACTGCTTGCGGATGATAACTATGAATGAATCAGTCTGAGTAACTGACTTGTGGACAACAAAAAATGTAATATACAAACAACAGCTGCAGCAGCAACGCAGAAGGTAGTACAGCTGAGCTTGTGACAGCAAGGAGTTTCTATAAAGAAACAACAGTGGACTCAACCCAGTTTATCACAGATAACAGCCAAGATGTGCTATGAGTAGTCACCATTAAAACCCTACAAACAGACACAAGGTCCCAAAGTGAAGTATGATGTGTTAGATAACAGTTATAAACACAATAGAACAAACCAGCTCTGTCTGAATAGTATAACTTGTCCTTCCATTTCATGTAGTATGGCAAGGTCAAATCATTGTAACAAAGCTAACAGATGGGATTGGATTAAATAAAAACATCACACTTCCCAGATGTCTTTGGAACTGGTGATAAGGTCATATCTGATCAGAAGGTATCGTCCAGTATCAGCATATAGGAAATGCAGCAAAAAACAGACATCCAAACAGAATAGCAGAGTCTGCTATGCAGAACAACGTAAAAGTAGCACATAAAAGTCACAGCCAACCAAAAAATTGACTATCAACTGCTTTATTTATCTATGCTGTTTTTTTTCTTTTTCCCTTCTTTTCCCTGACCCAAAGATGATCTACTGATAACTAATTAACAAATATCTTAATAGTCTCTAAAAATCTAAGCTGTTATCTACACTTTGAAAACTGCCCCAGGCTGGGGCAATAATTGCCAGATCCTAGATTTTTTTTCTGGGTCATGAGATTTGCATCTGCTGTGGGCCCCCTCAGTCAATATACTCTTCTTTTGTCGATGAAAATGGTAACACTTTCTTTCTGAACTCATTTTCCCTACTAAAATTGCTCAGCAGACCTCCCTTTCTTTTTTCTGTCCACTGCTAGTCATTTTCACTAGACAGGTAATATAAGACTTTGTTTAAATCATTGAGTTTGATTAATGTTATGTTGTAATAATGCTGTAATCACTATTCTCTGCAGACTTTGATTTTTAAGTGCGATCTCTGATAATATCTGTTCATCTTATCAGCCTTAAAAAACAAAGCAGTGACTTAAGATAAAATATCCATATGCATGGTCTTCAGAAATTACTGGCTTTTGCATATGAATTATGTCTGACTCTGACGTTTTAACGCTACCTTTGTATTGTTATCTTTGGTAATCTGCTCCCCCATAGACTTCTTTGCAATATTTGTAACTTTGTTTCTATAGTCCTTACAATATTTGAAGTTTTATTTATACAGTCTTGTTTTGTACAGTTTGGCATTAGTCTGTCTTATACTTAAATACTTAAATTGCTAGTGAAATCACACATAGGTTCATAGGTAGGTTCATAGGAAGGTACTAGGCTATTGACCCTAGGGCCTATATAAGCCTAGCCAAAAAGGTAACCTGGCTTTCGCCACCCAAGAAAATTATTTTCCTGTGCCCCTGTCGAGCAGAGCCACAGAAATGATCCCCGGGGTGAATTTCCTATTTCCCATCCAATCATCAAGATTTTCTTGAAGAGTGCTAATGAGGAGCTTTCTTTGATATAGATAGGTAGTTTGTTCCAGAGTATGGGAAGTCCTTGGGACATGAATCTATCCCTCCAGCATATTCTGGTTATTGTGGTGACAATGTTTAGGTCCCTAGAGCATGTAGCGTGGAGGGATTGGGATTTTTTAAGTGGAGCATGTCCAACAACTCTGAGTTTGACATAGCTTTGTATGTTAGGCAGAGATCGCCTCTGAGTAGGCGATATGTGATGGAGTAAAGCTGGAGTTTGAGACAGTCTGTCTAGGGCATATTTTTGAGGCCGGTAATCCTCTTTGTGAGGTACTTCTGTGGCCTTTCTGGTTGTTGTAGATGCCTTGTGAGGTACATACCAAAAGGGGTGTTGTACTCTATAATGGGTCTAATGAGTGATGAGTAGAGGGGAACAATGACCACTTTTTTCCTGGATGAGAAACCTTTTGTGATGAGGTGCCTCATAGGACGAAATGGCATTTCCCAAATAGTTGCTGCACTTATTGCGGACTGCATTGCTAAACAGAATTACAATTTCATATTTAAAATTATTACTTTCTGTGAATTACTGTGCTGATATTCTGCTCTGAAAGTATTTGCTTGGACTCTGCTGTTTTGCTCATTCTTAACAACCTGCAAAAATCACTCAAGAATCTTTTTCATCCCAATGAAGCCCAGCTAATCAAATCACAATTTTTGTATTAAGCCCAAAAAAGCAAACTTATTGTCTTTACCCCAAGGCAGCTATCAGCCTCAGAAACACTCCCTTGATATTCTCTCAGCAAATATCATAAAATCTGAAATCTTTCATAGTAAGTTACTTGGTGTCTACATTGACAATAGCTTAAAATCTGACTACCACTTCCAACATAACATAAATAAAAACTCACCAGAAATTGGGTTCGCTATATTGACTTGTGACGATAGGAGGTACTGCCAGCCATGCCAGGAGAAATAAGGCAGTAGATTTGTAACATATGCCAGCACAGCTAGCTGGAATCTTGTAAATAATTATATGCCATTTGTATATCAAACTTATTTGTACAGATACTTGTGCAGAAAATGTATTTGTGAGATTTGCTTGTGTTAAAATCTATCAACAGTGTGCCCTGCTAGAAGGAAAAGAGATGTACATGTATTATTGTAACTGTTTAAATGTATATATTGTAACAACATATACTGGAAGTGAAGAGGTTAATCTTAATCCACCTGACTTTGCAAAATATTCTTGAAATTAAATTACTTTATGGGTTAAGACATAACGATGTTATCCCACAGGTTTGAAGGGAGCCAGAGACACAATGTCTGCTCTAGAGAATAGGTTACACCTCCTGTAGGAAGAGTGAAATGGTTTTATGACTTCCAGTAGCTGCACCATATCTGAGCAAAGCTCTATCTGTGTGTATTGTAGCACATAAGTGCTAATTCCTGGTAGTTTCTAATGATCGGGGATAGTGCAGGAAGCAGAGTCAGATGACCAGATTTATGTGATATCATAATTTCACTCAGTATAATTGAGTACCCTTGAAAGGGCCTTAAGGCAGCTGGCAGGGGTTCTGATGGCCGTAATAATGACCTTATAGTCGGGGCAGAAAGGGGCACAGCAGGTGAATCTGCCCCAACCTTTCCCAGGTGTGTGTGTGTGTGTGTGTGTGTGTGTGTGTGTGTGTGTGTGTGTGTGTGTGTGTGTGTGTGTGTGTGTGTGCAAATCAAATCTCAATGATTGTCTGTATTAGCAGCTTGGAGCAGGGAAAAAAAATACTGGTTTCACAGAGAGGGTGTTGGAGGACTTATCTTGGCACCCCAGCTAAGGACTCAACTCTAAGCTGTGCCAGTGGAGAGTCTTATTGAGGTTCTGGACAGATATACAGAGTAACCAGCTGCTGGACTGAGTGTGTTCCCTTGGTGCTATTAAGGGAAACTGTGCTTGATGCAGAGAGGTCTGCAACTGAAAATACTGTGTATATCCATTTGTAATCCAAGTGAACATCCCTCTCCAGTGTCAGTGGTGAGGAATGGACCCCTTCAGCCAACCCAGATGCTGCTTGTCCATGTCATTAAGTCCAACAATCCAGCTGGTGATGGACTATACTCAAACTATGTCACCAAAGCATGGAACATGATACCACCTTCTCTTAAAAATAGAACATCTCAAACATTTTAAACAGAATCTGAAGTCACACCTACAGAATCTCTGACTTTGCCCTGCACTAACACTGAATAACTACCAATAGATTAAACCATAACACCACACTTCTTCCTATCCTCCAAATACTGCCTTTCTCATGTCTTTCTCATGGGTTCCTATGAGTTCAACGAAAACGCATTATGTCGAATGCGTTTTCGTCGACACATGTACAGCGAACAGGCAAAACAGCGAAGCGGCTGTTCAGTGAAATTTTTCCCTGGGAAAGAAGTCGCTTGACTGCTTTGTTATTTTGCCGTGTTCTGAAGTGTAGTGTGGTCCCTTTTCCGGTATAGCTGCTGAGCTTGGTTGTGCAACAGTTACTGACCTTAGGGTTAGGGTGCTGGTTAAGGAAGTGCATGTGTATGAAAGTGTTTACTGTTGTATATTTTATGTTAAATGTATGGTTGAGTTCCGTGTGTATGTGTTTTCAGTTGTTTACTTTTGTTCTGGGGGGTAGAGTTAGGGTTAAGGTAAGTGTGTATGTGTTTGGACCTGTTTATGTGAATGTGTGAGAGTTACTGACCTTAGGGTTAGGGTGCGGGTTAAAGTAAGTGCATATGTTTTAAAATGTTTATTGTATTTTTTCCGTTAAATGTATGTTTGGGTTATGTGCATATGTGTATTTAGTTGTTTACTGGTTTTTGGGGGGGGGGGTATAATTAGGATTGGGTATGTGTGTATGTGTTTGGAAGTGTGTAATGTGTTTTTTGTGGGGTTGGAACAGAGATTTCTTTCCCTAGGAAAGAAATCGCTGTTCTTTGGATTCCACATTTTCAGCTTTCGCTGAAAATGTGTCGATGTAACATCATTCGCTGTTTTAAGCGTTCAATGTTGCAATATAGACCCCTTTCTCACAATCTTTCTTCTCTGTACTGTCATCCATGTGTCACAACTGGTTACCATCCCAGCACACTTTGCAACTCATTTCCCTTCATTCACCTACAGAATCTTCTTTCCTCCTCATCTCTTCCTTCTTCATAGTTTCAGCCACTTCTAGTACTTCTCCTTTTTTGATCAGTCTTTACTATCCTAGCTGCTGATTAGCTTCAAAAAAACAAAGCATAAAAAGATGTTGATTTTATGCAACTTTATGTCTACTTTATGTCTTTCTTATGAAAAGTACTGAAGTATACAATGATACTGGTCTCTGATATTTATGTATGTGCACTGAATTTTGCTCATCATCTCCCTTTGCTCAAAACAATAATCTGTATCTGTGCCTTATTGTACTATATGCAGACTTTTCAAAATAATATTGAATGACATTTCTATGCAATGTATAAACTTTTACAAAATGTCTTAATTCACTATACTGTGTATACACTTATAAAATGTTGTTTTATTTTTCTATACTGTGTACTTTAATACATATAATTCAGACCTTTTCTGCCCAGGCCTCCACAGAAAAGGGGAGTGTGTGCATTCAGACTTTCTAGGTTGATAAATGCAATAAATAAATAAATCTAGTTAAACATTGCTGAAATTCACTATTTTCATATCTATCTTAGGACACATAGCGAATAACCTGTATGTCTCTTTTCTGTTTATTTCTCTCCTCTCTCTCTCTCTCTCTTTCTCTCTAAGTTGAATTTAAATTAATCTCCTTCATTAATGCTGTGTTTTGTTCTCTATCTCTCACTGTCTCCATTTGTTCAATGTCTTCTTGACACTAATGCCGTACAGTCCTGTTTTCTCCTTTATTTATTATATGAGAGCTTCTTCTTTTTCCTCTACAGTCAGTATTATTATTGTTAATATTTCTAGATAGTCGTAGACCGACTCCACTTCAAGACTCTACAGAGTTCCAAGCACTTGTAAGACAAGTCTTCATTACCAAAGTTATTCGTGCAAAAGCAACTAAAACAAACAGCCCTGCAAGATCTTACTGAGCTAAATATTAACTCAGTGGAATTTACTTTTTCATTTCTTTTTATCTCAATCATGCTACGTCAATAATACTACCTGTAAACATCTAACAAGTCTCTCTCTCTCTTTATTTTCTTAGCTTGTACTTTGTGGTCTGCTGTTGATGCATTTTATATCATTAGAATCAAAGATAACCTTTACTACTCCTTCACAGCTTCAAACGATTCCCTCTCCCTGTCCTGTATAGTTTATAAGCTACACCTTGCTTTACCTGGGCGCCTGCACTTTGTTAAATTGCTTTCCAGTTACTGCATTAGTAAATATCCCTCTTCTCTGCAAAGACAGTTCTCATCTGTTTATATGTGTTGCTTTATTTTTTTTTTCTTTTTCCATTCTTTTCCATATCCTATAGGTGATTTACTGATAACCAGTGAACAAACATACTATACTCTGAGCAAAATCAAAGCTCTTGCATATACATTGAAAACAGGATCAAGCTGGTACAGAAACTTACCAGATCACAGATTTTTGACTTCTGGATAGTGAGAATTGATTCCACTGTGTGTCCCCTTCAGCATTATGTTTTGACTTTCTTCCCTTGTCCTACCCCAATCTCAACATCTCTGCTCTTTTCTTCTAATTTATCCCCATTGGTAACCCCACAATTAACTCACAACTAAGCAAAACCTAATTAATGTGGCCTCCATATATCACACATTTTTCTATCACTATCCGTTCATAGCTAATAGCATGTTCATGACCATATTGATCTTCCCATCTCATCCAGCAAAACACTCCACTTTAGAATATCATCTCCCCGTATTTCTATCCCTTACTCCAGTCCATCCCTCTCCCAAGCAATCCATTTTTGAACCACTCAAAATACTAGCTACCATGAATCGCACACCTTCAAATCTAATACAACCCCACTTCCTAAATGTAATCATTATACTATATTTCTTTTGTTATATCACTGAAGCTTGAATACAACTGCTCTATACTCTAACTTCTCTGGCTCCATCATAATATAATTTGAACTTGAAAGCTCTCTCTTCATGCATACTCCACTCCTCTACTGATATATTCACTGTATCTGCAGAAAAATGCTTCTACTCTCTGATCTTCTGTCCTGTACTCATTACTAAAAATGAGCATGCTGCTCAATGGCATCCTTCTCTCTGTGTTACTCCTATATCTTTCTCACCTTATCACTTGCCACTCCTCCTTATAAAACAAACATCCGGCATTTTAGAATGCATAATACCTACACTAAGGACCTCTACTCACAAGCAAACCACATTCTCTATAGCATTTCCCCCTCACCCCTTTCCACACTCTTATATCCTCCTACACAAAATTTCCTACAAACTCCGCCACTATGTTTCAAACTTTGTTTTTAAACATAAGCATAAACCAAAATATCCTATCCTTGACCCTTCATCTGCCAAACTTTTAACCCCCATCTGGTGATATCCACCCAGGGCCCACACTTTGTTTCTGCCTCTTGTCCCTCCACTTTCCCCTGCTATCACCCCAGAACTACATCCCTTCAGATTAATCACTCTTATTCATATAATCATCCTATCACCAGACATCTCCTTTATCACAAAAACTGCCAAATGTATATGCAATCAAATATATAGGCTACATGTTTGAATTACTATCCACAACCCCGATATTTTAGTTTTCACTGAAACCTGGCTAATGCCTGACATAAAAAAATTATGAAATATTTGCCCCAGCTATAATATTTAGTGACAAGATAGATCCTTCAAAAAGCAGGGGTGAATAGCAGTTCTGTACAATAACTCACTGGTACTCTAACCATATCCAGTCTGTCTACCCTCCCTCAACAGTGCTGTAATACTCCTTTTCTCTTAAATATCATGCCACTGTTTACATTCTCCCCAGGTAACAGCAACTCAACTATAGAGGACTTTCTATCTTGGCCATCCACCGATATCAACCATGAAACCTTATCGTCTGTGATGTAATAATGACTGGCAGTCTATTTCCACTCCTGACAGTACCTCTTTCATAAATCTATCATTTTTCACACAGCTCATTGTCTCTCCAACCAGATACAGCAAACAGTCCAAAAGATCTTCTATTCTAGCTTGAGCCCCTCACATCTGACCCAAGCAAAATTATCAACTCTGGTAGCTTCCCACATTCTGTGAATGACCAACTCCCCGATCTTTCTTAAAATATTGTGAATATACCCCTAAAAAGATTACAACACAGTCTGCAATTTAGCTCAATTTAAGAAAGATGTGTTTGCAGAAAAACAGAAATCTTGCAACTGGCATCTACTAAAACTGTCACTCGGGATTAAACAGTTTCATATTTTAATGACACCTATTAACACTATATTAAGCCAGCTAGCCAAAACCAGACACAAAAGAGTCAGATATAGCCCACCCTTTGGCTCACAAAAAGTATTTAACAACCTATAAGAAACAGATATAAACCCTGGGAATCTTGGCTTTATAATAAGACAGAGACCGATCTCTAAAACTTTAGAAAACGCAACAACTTCACAGGAAAATCAAGATAAAAAAAATATTACACTTCAGTCCAGGATAGCCACACTAAGCACCCCCAAAATTCTTTTCCACCATTAATTTGTTAAATCCAGGTCACCCAGCCCATCCATCCCTTACTACCATAAATCATAGCGAACCTCTTTCTAACCAGATCAATGCACGCTTCATGCATTCGGCCAACTCTGTTGTAAACAACCATCCAACTACCTCTCTCTCATTCCCCAAAGAACTATGTTCTACAATCCCTTTCTCCAACATCAACCTGTTCCCATCTGTACCATCAAAAAACTAGCTCATGTGCTAAAACCCACTGCATTCACTGCTGACAGTCTTATCTCAGAATACATAAGAATGGTTGTTCAAACTTTAGCATACTGTGTCTCTATCTTCATAAACAGATATATCCAAGAAAACTAGGTGGCCATTATTGGAGAAAATCGTAAATTATTTCCTTACACAAAAGGAGGAAACTGCACTCAATTCTTAAAGTACTAGCCTATAGCCATTCTTTCTCCACTATCAAACATCCTCAAAATATATATAAAGTCCCAAATTCACAAATAATTACAGCTTCCCCTCCCCTGCCCAGCACAGTTTCAGGCTACACCAAACCTCTAACATATCACTCTTTAATTTTACCCATCATATCAACTCTGCAGGAACTCTGAATACTTTGTTTTCTTTCTATTCCTTGGCTTGTCTAAGGTGTTTGGCACTGTATCCATTCAGAATTTTCTCCATAAATTGTTCTCTAGGCCTTTACATCCTCTTCCTCTCCTGATTCAATTGCTACCTCTCTAACAGTCTACAAGAAGTAAAATGGCTAAAGGATCTGTCACAATGTTCCCATCTCAATCTGAGAGCCACAAGGCTCAGTCTTGTGTCCCACAGTCTTTAGCATTTTTATTAATGACCTCTACACTGCTAATAGTATTACACCTGTCATTCAGTATGCTAATGATTCTCCTTTGATAACCACAGCTAATTCCCTCCTAGAACTTCAGAATATGACCCAGAAATATTTTTCTTCAGCTGAAATCTGGCTCAGTATTAGTCACCTCCTGCTTAATGTTAAGAAGTCCAAGACATTGCTTTTCACACCAAAATCTACAGCCTATACAACCCATAACTTCTCCATCACCTTGTGAGGATATTAGATATTATCTGTGTTAGCATGACTTGCTGATGTTTTGTAGATGCTTGTAAATAATCGTAAATTACCCTGTGTTATATATGCCAACATGACTAGCTATAATTTTATAAATAAGTTTATATTTTTTATTATTACTTTGATTTATGTAATATGTTTAAATCAAACATGATTCTTCTGGCTGACCAAATGTACATGTTTTTTAAAAAGAATTCTGCATGTAGGTTGTGCCAGTCAGATGACCTAGATGTGATGTCATTGTGTGCCAGAGCTGAAAGGGATAGAATCTCCACAGCAGCTGTTTTGTTTATTTTCTAAAGCCTGATACAAGAGAGTAGAATTCTTATAACAGCTTCTGTGACTTTAGAAAAAATTCTTCTATAAAAGCAGGTTCTGAGTCTGTTGATGTAGTAGTAGTAATAGTTGTTGTTGAAGTTGTTCAGTTATTTTCCAGATCAGTAGTTATTACTCAGCGTTTTCCAGAGCTGTTCAGCAGAAATAGTAGGAGTTGTTATTCCAGTTGCTGAGGACCATACAACAGCCTGAGGGGTGGGCATAAATTCTTATCTTGCTGGCAGAAGTAAGAGTATCATCTTGTCTTGCTGAGTTAGTTAGATTAGACAGGGACAGTTAATATTTAGATAGTTAGGGAACTACAGTTAGAGTTTTTCTACAATCAGTGTGAAACCTATCTTGTAGTATTATTTTCATAATTCCTATGTGTGGAACTCTGTGGTTTGTTGGAATCAGGTATTCAGTGTATATATGTTTTAAATCAATTTATTTATTAAATGTTACTATCTTTTATTGTGGCTTGTTATTTAGAAAGTACTTTTAGTAAATTGAAAGTGTTTATGCTTATTGTGATAACACCAGAGCCACTCCAAAAAGCCATACTGCTTGGATTACATGCTACCATTTATATAAATGTTTATTTTATCCAATATTAATTGAACACCCCTTTTGAAGGGTATTGTGGTATTTGACTGGTGGCAACCATTACCTTGTAATTTGGGAAAGGGGACATAGCAGGTAAATCTGTGCCAGTCTTTCTCAAGAGTGTTTGCATGTATGAATATCAAATATGTAAGAGTGAATGTGTCAAATACTTAGAATTGGGGCACAGTGGTCTGCAGCGGTTAGTGTGAAAACTCATTTGGGGACCTGGAGTGAAGCATATAGTGCAGTCCCAGTTTTGGAGTTTGCTCCCAGTGTACTCTTAGAGGTAATTGGGCATTTCTATCCTTGCTTTCATTGATGGTCCCTTAGAGGAGACAATGGTAAGGACTGAGGATCCTTAGTTACTTTCCCGGGTTTAAGTGGTAGTCGGCACGTTATTTGGGACCAGTATTTTGGGATTTTAATTAAGCTTTAGTTGCCTGTGGGTAGTTGTCCCTTAGGTATGCACTCTTGACAGCCACAAGATAAACATACAGAGTTTCATTTCACAACACTTCTAATTATTTTTCAGTTAGTTCAGTCAGGGACAGCAGGCAAAGATTTCAGTAGAGGATTATAGCAAGCTGACCAGGAACCAATTGGCCATGGTGTGCAAAGCCAAAGGAGTGGTGCATGCCAACCTGTCTTAGAAAGCAATAATCTCAGCCTTAGTCACAGCAACAGAGCATACCAGCAGCTCTGAGTTAATCCAGTTTGGAGTTGGGGATAAATAGCCTTCCGAGACAAGACAGTGTACTTTTTCTTCAGAGGACTTAAAAGTTAGTTTGGAATTAAGGAGACTCAAACTGGAGGCTGAGAAGAGACAGAAATAGTGTCAGTATGAACTGTGATGTTTGAAAGCTGAGGAGAGGGCAAGGAAGAAGGAGAAGCACTGTCAGCATAAACTGGAAGCTGAGGAGAGAGAGAAGCAGCATTGGTATGAACTGCAGCATTTGGAGATGGAAGCCAAACATTTGGAGACGGAAGCTGAAGAAAATGAGAGTCAGAGACAGCACAAAAAGGAGCTTCTAACCCTTCAACAGGGTCATGGGGGTAATGAGGAAGGGAATGACTGAAACCCAGAAGACATACAAATCAGTAATCTGTTTCCTCAGTACAGGGAGAGGGATGAATTTTATAGTTTTATTTATATATTTGAGAGGGTAAGTAAATAATATAATGTTGTCCAAGGACTCTGGGTACAGTTTCTGACCCCCTTACTCCATGGTAGAGCTGTTAATGCAATTGCTAAACTGTCTAATATTGATTGTTTAAATTATGATTCTGTAAAACAATGTTTACTTGATTGCTTTAAGTTAACTGCTGAAATGTATAGAAACAAGTTTCATGAATATAGGCACAAGGCAGATGAAAGTGTATATGATTACATTGCTGATTTAAGTACTTACTTTCACAGGTGAGTGAGTGGGTGTCAGATCACCACTTTTGAAGGGCTGGCAGACCTTTTGGTGAGGGAACAAGCTCTCGGCAATTTGCCTGAGGACATAAGCATCTGATTGGCAGACCGAGATTGTAACTCTGAAAATGAGTTGGGGAGAAAAGGGGATCTCTACTTGGCAAGTAGGGCACCACTGCATAAGAAAGGGATACACAGTGCTGCACGTGGACATAAGGAAACCCATGGGGGCAGCCTAAACCAACTCCAACAGATTTCACCAATAACAGGGGAAGCCATTAGTTCAATCACATGGTCAGGTTCAGAGATTAGGTCTTTCAAATGTAATCAGATGGACCATGTAGCATACAAATGTCCATTGAGGCAAGGCAAGAAGCAAAAGGTGAAGGAGCCAGCAAGTGGGAATGACAGAATGCCAATGATAAGTTGTTTGGAAACAACAGAGGTCCCAAATTATCAACAAAATTTATATCCTCTTTTAGTGGATGGAAGAGAAACCACTGCTAAGAGTGACACAGCTTCTAATATAACTATTGTGAGGCTTGCAGTGGTTAAGGAGGAGCAGTATGTGCTTGGGCAGTCCACACCAGTCAGTGCTTTGGGTGGGATCTCATTTCAAATACTTTTGGCCAGGGTTCTTCTTGAGTGGGAGGGCAGAAAAGGGAACAATCAGGAAGGTGAGTTTGAGGATATCCTGCAAATGTCTTAATAGGGAATGATTTTGAAGATGTACTACCTTGTGTGCATGCAGTGACATGCAGTCAAGCTTGAAGACAGGCACATTGGTCTGGTAGCCTGGAGGAGACCCAGACAGATCCCATCCTTAAAGCTGGGGCTGGTGATATGGTCACTTCAGAGAGGCAGCTATTTTGTAGCAGTGAGCCTGAAGGTGAAACACAGCTTCTGGAAGGTACTGGTATTCCCATGGACATGGTGACTGCAAAGACAGAGGTGAGTGGTGGTATCCAGGATGACAGTGAGGCACCACTGACAGAGGATACTAGGCTTCCTGTGGAAAGGTAGCTAAGATGGGATACAAAAGTAGAGTTGAGACAGGAACAGCTTTCGGACCCTACCTTACAAGGCTTGAGGGAGGTAGCTAAGGATGCACCTGATACTCAAGAAAAAGTGGAATCTGCATGCTGGAATGGAAAGTGGATCCCTGAGGGAGGACTAGAGAGTAAGGTAATACAGCAGTTGGTAGAGTCCAGAGCCTACCATCTGGCACCTCTAGTCAGAGCGCATGGCATTCCTTTTGTCAATAACAAAGAGGTACTGCACAGAGAGTGGACCGCTGAGGGAGGGTTAGAGAGTGAGGTAATATAGCATTTGGTAGAGCCCAGAGCCTACCATCTGGCACCTCTAGCCATATCCAATGACATTCCTTTTATCAATGACAAATGGGTACTGTACAGAGAGTGGACCCCTGAGGGAGCGCTAGAAGGTGAGGTAATACAGCAGTTGGTAGAGCCCGTAGCCTACTGTCTGGCACCTCTAGCCATAGCCCATGATATTTCTTTTGCAGATAACAAAGGGTTGCTGTATAGAGCGTGGACCCCTGAGGGAGGTCTAGAGGGTGAGGTAATACAGCAGTTGGTAGTGCCCAGAGCCTACCATCTGCAACCTCTAGCCATATGAGCATAAAGTGTACCAAGAGACACATTATGCAGAATTTGTATTGGTCTGGGATTGCAAAAGATGTAACAGAGTACTGCAGGAACTGTCAGCAATGCCAAAAGATAGGCAAGCGACAGGGACATAAGTTGTACCATGTTAACATAATGAAGTCTTTTCACGGTAGGGAGGTCCTTGTGCTGAGAATTCACAGTGGATGGCAGGAGGAGCCTAAGCGCAATCTGTTGACTGATCTTCTCAGTAAGGCTTGGACTGATACATCTCTGAGAGAGGTAGCAATATCTCAGGGGCTATCCCCTATTCAGGTTAAAGAATTATGAACAGTATTGCAGAAATTTGTGGGTATGTTCACTGAGAAACCTGGGTGTTCTAACCTAGTACAGCACCATGTTGCTACAGGACCCCAAAGGACTATCAAGCAAGTCCCTACAGGCTGCCTGAGTGAGTCAAACAGACTTTGAAAGAGGAGATAAAGGAGATGCTGGAGCTGGGGTTAATCCAGGAGTTCAATAGTCCTTCAGCTTCCCCAGTAGTACTGACACTGGAGAAAGATAGTAGTGTAGATTTGGCATAGACTACAAAAAGTTAAACAGTTATACAGAGTCAGATGCATACCCCATGGCTAGAACAGTTGAAGCTTTAGAACAGCTAGGTGGGGCTAAGTATCTGACCACTATTGATCTGACTAAGGATGCTGGCAGGTCCCCTTGACTTCCATTGCTTGACAGAGGTCAGCATTTGTAACACCTTTTGGATTATATGAGTTTATAAGGATGCCCTTTGGGATGAAAAATGCCCCAGCAACATTCCAGAGGTTAGTAGATCACATCTTAGTAGGGGCAGGAGACTATGCTCTTGCTTATTTGGATGATATTGTCATTTACAGTCATTCCTAGCAAGAGCACCTTCAGCATGTCAGGGAGGTCTTAGGTAGATTAAAAAGGGCAGGCTTGACCACTAAGCCTAGTAACTGCCAGGTGGGTATGGCAGAGGTCTCTTACCTAGGACATAGAATAGGGAGTGGTAAGATTAGGCCAGAACCTGCCAAAGTGGAAGATATTCAGGTGTGGCTTGTCCATGCTACCAAAAAGCAGATGACAGCTTTCCTAGGGATAGCGGGGTACTATAGAAAATTTGTGCCCCACTATACTACAATAGCTGCTCCACTTACTGACCTAACAAGGAAAAACAAGCCAGATAAAGTAATGTGGACCACAGATTGTGAGCAGGCATTCTAGAAGCGTAAAGAGGCATGAGGAGAACCCCCTGTGTTAGCCAGTCCAGATTACAGAAAGGGATTTTGTGTACAGGTGGATGCTTCAAATTATGGGGTGGAGGCTGTACTCAGGCAAGCTTCCTTAAAGGGATAAGAGTATCCCATTGTATTGGCCACCCTGATAGTCCCCTTAGCCTTCCCCAAGCCATTCCAGTGTCCTATTACTTGGCTATTCTCTTCAGTTACCATAAACACTGTTCAAACTTGTCAGTGTGAATACTGTTTTCTTCTTTACTTTTACAATGATTACAGATATTTGGATTTAATTTACAACTTTTATTTTAAATTATATAGTGCAAGCACTGATAGACATTTGCTTAACAAAACAGTACAGTATCACAGTAAAAACAAACTTAGCATTGACAGTAAATTTCTCTGCACTTAAAACTCACGTTCATTGATATGGCAATGAAACCACATTCAAAGAAAATGCATCTGGCCTGTGGCAGATTAAGTTTACCTTTTACAAATTTAGGGCCATGTACACATGCATGAGTTCATTGTTTCATTTTCTTGATTGTATTAAATTATATTCTTTGTATAATACAGCACCACTTATTAGAGTGCATTTTAAAATTGTAGTTTTGACCATTTTTTCAGTAAACAATAAAACAAAATGTATGGGCCAATAATGACAATACTGCCCATTTCAGAATATTTCAACCATAAAAGGCCAGTATCAGTTAATATGCACAATCTCTGCAGAAGTAAAGGCCATCTAAATAATTCCACATTAAAGAAATCTGTAACTAATGTACAGGTTGCTACTAACCAACAACTTTATATTTCAGTGTGTCATCTACAAATTCAGCATCTGCTGCCCTTGCAGAATAAATTGCATATCTTGCATAAAGTCTGCTACCTGTTGTGCTCAAAACACTGCTGTCAAATTCTCTAGCAGAGACAGCAATGACCATTTGATTACAAAACAGTTGCACATCGAAAAGAGACTTGGCATGAGCAGCTGTAAACTTCTCTTCCCTTGAAGCTCACAGTTCCTTGAAAATCTACTAAAACTCACAATTCCTTGATCACATACTAAAGCTTACAATTCCTTGAAAATGCATTGAAACTAATTGTCTGGTTGTTGGTGCAGAGGACTCAGACTATTGTCTCCTGTAACTATGGTAGAGGGTTTGATCTTGAGCCTGTTTAAATTAACTAAACTATCACTCCAAACTAGGGCATTACACACACACACACACACACACACACACACACACAAACATACTTTTATATGTTTTTGCAAATGCTGTTAATTTAATTTAAAGTTCATGCTGCTAAATGCTAGGAGTCTTAGCATGAAACTGTACTCATTTCAAACATTGTTTGCCTTGGGGATGCTGCATTTGTGCTGTTACTGAAATCTGGTTCAAAGCTGAAGAGAGTACCCCAGCCTACCCCATGTTACTCAATCTACCATATTTTCAGACCCCAAATGGAGGGCTACAAAGCCAAAGGAGGTGGAATTTCAATATTTATCAAAGACATACACACCTCCATATTGGTCAAACAGTATGATGCACAGGAGACACTCCAAGTGCAGTTAACTGTTGACAAAACATCTACTGAAATCACAACTAGCTACTGACCCCCAACCATGACTCAGGATGTCAATTCCACCTATCTGGACTTACTTGAATTCATCAAGATTCAACCCTCTACCCTGATCCTGGGTGACTTTAACTACCCAACCATAGAGTGGAAGACCTATTCCAGCCCAAACACAAATGCCTGAGATTCCTCAACTTTGTCAGTATCATTGCATTGGATCAGCTGCTCAACACCCCTAATAGAGGTGAAAATATCCTGGACCTGATACTAACCAACATTGAGTACTTTCAAAGTCACCATCTTTCCTGACCCCCCCCCCACTTATCAGGGACAAACAAAAAAAAATGTTTCCAAAGCTGACTACAATCTACTGAGACCACAGATAAGCAGCTTCACAGCCATCACCCCTTCAGCTGGAACTAGCACTAACATCCAAGCCTACACCAAAAAACTATATGAGCACCTACATAGCTGCATGGACTCGGCAATACTTGACAGGACCAAACCATCTTCCTCAAGGAAGAGTACTCCTGTCTGGCTGACAGCAGCAATAAACAAACTCTATAATAAAAGAAAAAATTTGCTGTCCAGGAACAAGAAGGAGCAGATGCCAAGTTGGAAGCAATCTCTCCTTTGTCTGAACAAGCAAATAAGGTCACTGGTGAAATCCTCTAAGGCTAACTTTGAGTCCACATTGGCCACATCCACTAAGGACAATCACAAAGCCTTCTTGACATATGTCCCCAGTCTCAAAGGTAGCACCCAAATCTGCTCTTAACTGGTGGTCAAGAGCACCATATACACAAATGCCATATATATATATATATATATATATATATATATATATATATATATATATATATATTGTCAACCTGCTGACGGACAGATTTAGGGAAAACTTCACCCACCCTGTCCCTCCATCAGTAAACCAGGACATCCCCAGCACCTTCCCCCCTCCCCTCATCATCAGGGAGCAGGTCTTTAATACTCTCTTAAAGGCAAAGAATACAGCATCCATGGGACCTAACAACATCTCTGGCTGCATCCTACACAAACTCAGCACCGTTAGGCACCCTATTCAACCAAAGCCTGAACACCGGCTTTGTCCCGGCTGAATGGAGGACAGCCACTGTTATCCCTCTATAGAAAGGTGGAGCATCCACTGACCCAGGCAATTATAGGCCCATCATCCTAACTAGCCTGAAATGCAATTCAATGGAACACAATAATATGGACCTTATAAACAAGGACATTGGCATCCTCCATATGCTTGACCCCAAACAGTTTGGTTTTATGAAAGGGAGATCATGCCGATTAAACTTGGTCAACTTCTTTGAAATAGTCACTAAAGCCATGGATGAGGGGAAGACAGTGCACACCACCTACCTTGACCTAGCAAAAGCCTTTGATACTATTCCCCACCTGGGCATAATAGATAAACTCTCCCAGCTAGGCATCAACCTGTATGTTACCAGATGGGTAGCTAACTGGCTCACTGATAGAACACACTCAGTCAAATAGGAGAAGCCACCTCTAGTAGTAGACCCATAATGACTGACATACCCCAAGGATTGGTCTTGAGGCCTCTATTGTTTGGGATATACTTTTCTGAGGTGCAAGCCAAAACCAGTTGTCTGTGGCCAAGTTTGCAGATGACTGTAAGCTGGGTACTGTCTTAAATTCCTCTAGTGATGTGAACATCCTCTAAGAGCGCCTTACCCAAACTAATGACTGTGCCAGAAGCATGGCCTCAAACTGAATGCCAAAAAATGCATCATTATCCTCTTTGGGGAAAATGGCATCCCCACTAATTATCACATTAATAACAATGTACTAAGCACGCAATCAGTAGTGAGGGACTTGGGCACCCGGGTTGATAGCAACCTGATTTTTGACACCATACTTCCTCCTTTGTATGGAAGGTTTTCTATATAGTCCACCTCATAAGTAAGGCTATTTCATCCAGGAACAATGAGGTCATAACATCCCTGTACTCGTCCCTTATCAGACCCATTATCGAGTACAGTGCCCCTTCGACATGTACCTTGCCAAGCACATGCAGCAGTTGCAGAGACCACAGAGGTTCCTGACCAGCAAATACCACAGTCTCAAACACCTATCCTATACAGACAGGCTAAAAGCCCTGTCCCTCTACTCAATCTCATACAGACTGCTCATCAGTGACCTGTGTCTGACATAAGATGATCTCAGACCCAGCCTTGATGGAATTGCTGCATATCCATAAGTCAAACTCCTCTTGCGCAACCTGCATGCAAGGCCTCAACTTGACCTGTGACATTAATAGAACTTGTTGGCGGGATACATTTCTGTCCAAAAGGCTCCTCCATCTGTAGAATAGATGCCCTCTCCATGTCAAGCAGAGTACTTCTGTAGCCCTCATTAAGCAGAACTTGGACGACTGGATGGGAAACACAAAATGCACCTCTGGAATCCCACCTGTGTCCCTGTTGGACACGGGAAACAGGTGCTGACTTTGTGGGAATGTGTGCAAAATTCTTGGATAGGCTTATAAGGGCCTCCAGGCCAATAGCCTAGTATTGTCCTATGAACCTATGAACCTATAATGAGCATTTTAAACAAACCATCAATAAATGGATTTTATAATGTGAATAATGATGAAAGTGCAATATTGAGAGTTCAAGAATTTTGGAGCCTATGTTACATAAAAAAATAAGATATGGTAGCTAATAAGGGGTGGGTTTGTATTACTGGATAATTGTCACTATACTACAAAGGTGTTTAAATGTTATCATTTGAATATGAGTAAACAAGATAACCTATAATATTTGAATACATGGATGTATGGCTAGGCTTAAAAAGGTTTTTGTGGTCATTAGCCTAGTAAACACCTATGAACTTATGAACAAAAGGTGCATGAAGTATATCAATATATACAAGTTGTTTATTATTCTTAAATTATATGTGATATATATTATATTGATATTAATGCTTTTGAATTTGTGTATGTTTCCAAAGCAAGAAGAGGAACACGTTTAATATTCTGAAAACACACAAGGATGGAA
>NC_056736.1:494225000-494237500 GCF_019279795.1 Protopterus annectens | reverse complement strand
ATTCTAGTACTTGTTTTTTCTGTAGTTTACGGGAAGTTTTCTTGCTAGATGCATTAATCTTTTGGTTTATTATTACCAATATGAAAGAGACATACATTACAGTCTAATATATACAAAAGCCCATATTTTAGAAAATGTATTTGCAGAACAGTAGTCGCCAACCAAGTTATCCTAGAAGAAATGTGGTAAAAGGAAATGTATTTAAGTTCTCAATGTTTATTTCATTGTAGATATATTTGTGAGGATCTATTTCTTTCATTTTCACAAATGACAAGCCCATTAACTACAAAGGGTCACTGTAACTGTAACACTACAGGAGTAGAACATATTGACATGTGTTTGAGCTATGACAGCTTCTATGTGAATGAGACCATTTTGAGGTTGTCATAGCAAATATTAATATTATTAGCCCATAAAGATTTAACATCTCAGCAATGCACCATATGACAACATTTGGTGTATGTAAAATACAAAAAAGTGTTTAATTGAAAAATAGTAAAAAATACAGTTCCAGATTGGTTAAAAAGAATGCTGGCTATTTGCACTGGTTCAGTATATGTGTTACCATTTTGACTTGCTCAAAATACAACCAAACACCCTGGCAATGGGTGACTTTAACTACTTGTTCATAGATTGTGTACATTATATGTGTATGAACACACTTGCCCAAAGGTTCTTGGACTTTGTTAACTTAAATGCCTTGAACCAGATAGTTGGTACCCCTACAGAGGTCTCAAACATACCAGACTTGGTACTCATCAACATGGTGGAACGATGCACACCCACAAGTGTGCATTCCTCCCTGGTGAAGTCTGATCATAAATTAGTCTGTTTCTAAGTAATGGTAGCATTAGACCCCCGTCAGGAGAGATTAGGCTAAAAAAACTCACCAAAGCCAACTGCAGCGTCTTACAAGAATGCATTAATAGCTTTGAAGCTCCTGTCCCCACTGCCGGCAAGGACACCTATACTGGGATATACACCTATGCATTGTATAAACATCTATACAATTGTATTGACTCAGCCATTCCTGATAGGATCAAAGAAAGATCCTCCAGGAAAAACAAGCCTGCCTGGTGGACATCTACCATAAACAGGTTATATAATAAAAGGAAGAAATTGTTGTCTAAGAGCAAGAAGGAACAATCTCAGAATTGGAAGCTCACCCTTCTCAGTTTGAAAAAGGAAATAAGACATATTGTAAAATCTAATAAAGCTAACTATGAATCTAGATTAGCATCCTTAGCTAAGGATGACCATAAGGTCTTATTTAGCTACATTCAAAACCTTAAAGCAAAAGCATAGATTTGCGCTGAACGTGTAGCGAATGGTACCACATATAGTGAGCCATTGTAAATAGCCAACATGCTAATGGACAGGTTCAGTGAAAACCAGCCATATGTACCCATAAACATTCCCACCACCTGTTCTCCACCTAGTATCTCTAAAGAGCAGGTCTTAACTGCTCTCTCCAAGACCAAAAACACAATCTCTATGGGACCTTATAACATCCCGGGCTGCTTCTCAATGGTTTAAAACAGGAGTTAGCAACACCATTGGGACCTCTTTTCAACCACAGCTTAAGCACTGGTTTTGTCTCTGGTGAATGGAAAACAGCTACTGTCATTCCCTTGCACAAGGGGAGGTGGAGCCGTCGACCCTGGGAATCATAGACCCATTAGCCTAACCAGACTTATCTGTAAGGCCATGGAGAGAATCATCATGGAGTTTATCAAAAAGGATATAGGAGACCTTCAAGCACTTGACCTGACCCAATTTGGTTTTGTTAAAGGGAGATCCTGCTTGTTGAACCTGGTAGACCTCTCTGAGACTGTCACCAAAGCCCTGGATGAAGTGAAATCTGTGCATACTGCCTACCTAGACTTGGCCAAGCCCTTTGACAAAATCCTCCACCCAGTCATCATTGAAACACTTATCTAGATGGGGCAACCCATATGCTGTGAGGTGGGTTGCAAACTGGCTCACTAACAGAATACATATAGTCAAAATAGGGTACTCCACCTCCACCAGCAGACCCATGGTCAGTGGTGTTCCACAGGTATTGGTGCTGGGGCCCCTATTGTTTGGAATCTACTTTTCAGACGTACAGGCAAAAACAAAAGGTCTGTGGCTCATAAAGTTTGCTAATGACTGCAAACTGGTAGCAGTCATTGAGTCCCCAAATGATGGCAAAGGCAATGTCTCTGCAGATTACCATATTAATAACAGCACCCTAAGCTCTAAATCAGTGGTGAGAGATTTGTGCACACAGGTTAACAGCAACCTTACTTTTGATCACCATGTCTCCACAATGGTAAGGAAGGCCTTTTATGTTACTCACCTAAGGGCATAGCTGCCGGAATGAAAGAGGTCATACCCTCCTGCACTCTTCCCTCATCAGGCCAATAATAGAGTACAGTGCTCCCTTTGGTATGTACCTAAACCAACATCTGCAGCAATTGGAGAGATCTCAAAGGTTCCTCACATAGAAAGTTCAGGGTCTTCAGCACATGTCTTATGTGAACAGACTGAAATCACTGTCACTATACTTTGTATGGTGTAGACTACTCATAGGCAACCTGTGCCTTGCATACAGAGCAACCTCTGATCCTGCCTTAATGGAAATGCTGCACATTCGTAAGTCAAACGGTGCATGATACACTTGCTCTAGTGACCCTAACCTAGCATGTGGCATCAACAGAACTTGCTGGAGAGCTAAATTTTCCTGACTGTGAACGGAGTTGGAACCTTTTCCAATCTTACATTCCAAACTGATAAGTACAATTTTTGCAGCTCCGTTTGCACTGTGTTGTATTTATATAGTTCCTTTATTATTTATATATTTTCTGTATTGTTTCTGTCATTTGTTATTGTCTGCACTTTGTTTTTCAGGGTAGCTCAGAAGCTCGTTTCAGGTGGGGGTAGTTGAGTCACCCCATCTTAACTGTTTGTCATTGCCTGAGGTGTATTTTCTGTGGTGTACTTCCATTGATGGAATCTTCTTGTGTTCTGACTGAGTGTGCTTCTCAAACAATCTGGAAATATAGAGCTGGTAAGTATATTTTTGGTACTTTTTAACTGTTCTGAGTTCAACACTGTCTAAACTTTTGCTTGACTGAATTGTTTATATATCTGCTGGCATTGTTTTCTGATACTCTAAGTGCCTCCATTTTGATTTTTTCCAAATGTACTGCTTTCTGCACTTGTTTTTAGTTGCTTTTTAATTTAATTACATTTATTTAGGTTCATAGGTTCATAGGTAGGTACTAGGCTATCTGCCCGAGGGCATTTATAAGCCTAGCCAGAGTGTGTCGGCTTTCAACACCCCATTGATTAATTAACTGATCCTCTGACAAGCAGAGCCAATGAAGTGATCCCAGGGGTATATTTTATGTTATCTATCCACTCATCAAGGTTTCTCTTGAAGAGTGTTAGTGAAGGGCTCTGCCTAATATAGTTTGGAATTTTGTTTCAAAGCATGGCAGACTCTGTGACAGGAATCTATCTCTCCAGCATGTTCTATTTATTGTTGTGGCGAGGTTTAGCTCACTAGAGCGGGTGGCTCGCAGTGACTTGGATTTCTTTAGGTGGAGCATGTTCATCAATTCTGAGTTGGACATGGCTTTGTAAGCCAGGCAGAGATCACCTCTGAGTAAACGATATGCCCCTGAGTACAGCTAGAGTTTTTTCAGTCAGGCTGCATAGGACATATGTTTGAGTCCAGTAATCCTCTTGGTAAGGTACTGTTACGGTCTTTCCAGCTGTTGGAAGTGTCTTGTGAGATACATCCCAAATGGGGCATTGTACTCTATTATGGGTCTAATGAGTGATGAGTAGAGGGGCACTATAACCTCTTTATTTCCAGATGCAAACCCTTTAGTAATTAGATGGGCCACATAGAAGGATTTCCTAACTACTTTGGCAATATGATTGTCAAAGGAGAGATTACTATCTACCTGGGTCCCCAGATCTCTTATTACCTCTTCTGTATTAAGGGGGCTGCCACCTATGTTGTAATTTGTGGGTGTTTTATTTTTCTCAAATGGGATGACTATGCATTTTTTGGCATTTAGCTTGAGGCCATGACTTTGACACCAGGTGTCCATCTCAGTAAGGCCCTTTTGGAGGATGTCCATGTCAGCCGCAGAATCACTTATGGCTCCCAGTTTGCAGTCATCAGCGAACTTGGTTAGCCATAGTCCTCCTGTGTTTGCCTGCACTTCTGAGAAGTATATAGTGAACAGTAGGGGTCCCAGGACCAAGCCTTGTGGAACACCACTTGTGACTGGTTTAGAGATGGACCTGGAGCCCACTATTCTTACCTTGTGAGTTCTATCTGTAAGCCATTTGGCAACCCATCTCATGATGTATGGGTTTATGTTCAGGCTGGTGAGTTTTTCTGTAATACCCGAGTGAGGAATCGTGTCGAAAGCCTTGGCAAGGTCAAGATAGGCTGTGTGAACCACCTTTCCCTTGTCTATGGCCTTGGTGACTGTCTCAAAGAAGTCAACCAGGTTTAGTAGGCATGACCTGCCCTTAACAAAGCCAAACTGGGTCGGGTCAAGTATTTGGAGGTCCCCAATGTCTTTGTTAACGAGTTCCATGACGATGCATTCCATAGCCTTGCAGACCAGGCTAGTCAGGCTTATGAGGCAATAGTTACCAGGTCAGTTGTGCCCCTCCTTTGTGGAGAGGAATAACCATTGCTGTACGCCATTCTATGGGCACATAGCCTGTGGGGAGGCTGAGGTTGAACACCGTGTTTAGGTGGGGGGTTAGTTCGCTTTGTAGTTCGTGCAAGACGCAGCCTGGGACACCATCTGGTCCCATTGACACTGTGTTTTTGGCTTTTGAAAGAGCTGTTTTCACCTGTGCATCTGTGATTTTTGGGACACTACACTTTTCTGGTATTGTTGTGAGTCCTTTTGGAGATGTGAGAGGGATGAAGTTTGCACTGAATCTGTCTGCCTGGATGTTGGCAATATAAGTAGGTTCAGTATATTTTGTGCTATTTTGCACTAGTTCAGTGCATATCTGCAAACTGTATTTGTTTTAATACTGCTACACACTCAAGTGTTCTAGCTTGCGCTGCATTTGAATTGTTTTTCCTGCTGTTTCAGCTGTTTTTCTGTAAAAAAAAAAAAAAAAAAATTCTAAGCTTGTTTCCCACCTTTTCTGTAGCTAGTCTAGTCCAGATACAGATTTGCTGTATCCAGGACTGCTTGTAAGCTTCTGAGCCCCCCCACCATGCCTTTCTGTGTTGGAGGGAAGCCTTCTAGCTTATCAGTGGGAGTGGTAAGCACTAGGTAGCCTATCTACAACAAGAGGAGTGGTTTCTGACCCAGAAATTGTAGTTTATTGGCCAGTTGGGCAGTTGTTCCATCCCTTTCAACTTTCTGGTTTAAAAGCCTACATTTCATATCTTCCCAAGCCTATTTTACAAGCCTAGCCATATATTGCCTCTTCTAGCCACCCCTTTAGTAGGTTTTTAGTATGGGGAATATTTTGCTTGTGACCTGTTGAGCAGTGACACTGAGGTAATGGTGGGGTATATCTGGTATCCATCTCCATCTCGATCAAGTTCTTGGTGGTCTCTCTTGAACAAGGCCAGCCTCACATATATCTGGATTTTATTCCACACAGCATTATTCACAGCATAGAAGTCTTTCCTCCTATCAATCTTCCCCCTCCTATTAATCGAGGGTTTTTTGTCTCTCCCCTTCCTTTGTGCTCTGACGGATCTTTTAGATTTTGAAGCATAGCATATTCATCAATGGGTTTGATATGGCCTCTTGTATACTTGAAACAAAGGTCACCTCTGAGCCTCTAGTTTAATTGAATAGAGCTGAGTTCTTTCAGGCTCAATAGGGCAGCTGTTTTTCTGAGACCCCCTTTTCCCTTTGGTGAGGAACTTTGTGGCCTCTCCAGCTGCAGCTTGTCGGGTCAGATAATGGGGTAATGTGGGCATGTATATCATTCTGATCAGTGATTGAGTGATGGAGATAGGAGACTATACCCTCCTTGATGATGATCTAGAATCCAGGTGGATGATAAGAATGGGCAATGTAGAAGGTAACCCTACTACTATAGCTACATGAATGATCGAATGACACAGACTACTCAACCTGGGTCCCCCCAGTCCTGATAACTTCTGTACTGTGTGGATTGCCCTGCCACCTGTTGGTAGCTAGGGGTTTGTTTGTTTTTAGGGTAGTATTTTTTTTTTTATTTATTTTTGGGGCTGGGCTTAGGGCTTCTGGTTCTTAGTTATCTGTCTCTTTCTCCTTCTTCTTCTGATGTCATGTGTTCTGTCAGTTTTCAGCAGTCTGCTACAGTTGCAGTTTGCAGTCATCTGCAAACTTTGTCAGCTGTGTTTGTTGTACGAAAAGTAAAGATGAAACAAACAAGTGTGCCCAGGAGCAGCTACACCGGCCTGTGACTGTGACAGGTTTGACATGACATGGCGCCAGCAACCCAACTCTGAGTTCTGTCACTTCTGTCAGTTTGCAACCCATCTTGTGATGTATGGATTAACATTTACTGACATGAGTTTCAACTGAATGATACCGAAGGGGTATGTAAGTGTAGGTGCCAGATCGAGATAGGCTGTATGGACTGGGACTCCCTGCCCTCATCAATGGCTTTGGTGACTGTTTCGAAAAAGTCAACCAAGTTTAGAAGGCATGATCTGCCTTTGACAAAGCCAAACTGGGATGGATCCAAATTTGCACTTGTTTCCCACCTTTCCTGTAACTTGTTTAGTCCAGATACAGATTTGCTATATCCAGGACTGTTTGTAAGAATTCTGAGACCACCCCCCAAATATTTATTTGTTGGAGGGAAGCCTTCTAGCTTATCAGGGGGAGTGGTAAGCACTAGGTAGCCTATCTACTGCAAAAGGAGTGGTTTCTGGCCCAGAAATTGTAGTTTATTGGCTGTTTGGACAGTTTTTCCATCCCTTTAAACTTTCTGGTTTAAAAGCTCATGTTTGTGCTTGTTTCCCACTTTTTCTGTAACTAGTCTAGTCCAGATACAGATCTGCTGTATCCAGAATTGTTTGTAAGCTTATGAGTCCCCCAAGCATTTCTGTGTTGGAGGGAAGCCTTCTAGCTTATCAGTGGGAGTGATACAGGAGGAGTGGTTTCTGGCCCAGAAATTGTTATTGGCTGTTTGGGCAATTTTTCCATCCCTTTCATCTTTCTGGTTTAAAAGCCCGCATTTGCGTGGGTTTATGCTTGTTAAAGCTCTGCCTAGCGATGCTGAGCTGAAGTAAATTATTACTGGTGCCAGAAAGTCTGCTCAGTTTTTCCCTTGAATCTTGCTAGTTATTTCTCTCTTGCACTGCAAATAGCTTAATCACTTTGCACATCTGCAGGTTTTTATAGCAATTATTGTAGCACACCTAAGTGCCATCAGCACTAGTTGTTCTTCACTGAAATAGCTCCAGTACTTAGTAGTTATGGCCACCCCTCCTGGCATGATTAAACGGCAGTTCCCTGTGCTTTCTCCTGTTAACCTGGTGTAGTCGGGCATTCTGAGGCAGTGTAACAACTGCCTCATGTACACAGACAGCTCTCTCCTCTTACCTCCCAACACTCAGACTTGTGAGAGATGCACTTATATCACTAAATTGGAAGCTACACACTTTCAAGCCAAGACTGGACTAGCTGGTCAAGAGGAGAATGTCAACACCTGCACCACACCACATGGAACACATAGCTCTCCAGACCACCCACCATCCCATCTCTCACATAAAAACACAAACCACACACCGACCTTCACGGAGGCTCTCAATAGAAATTTACCCGCACAGCAGAGACCTCCAAGACAGAAATGCACTCGACCACCACAACACAGCTCAAACCACAGGACACATAGCTCACCTCCACAGTGTGCTCCTCAACATAATCTCCTAAGGCTAAACACCTAGTCCAATACACTAATCATAGGTGACTCAATAGTGAGGCACACAGATGTTCCACTTACTAGGTTGAATAAGGAGAAGGTAACAGTCAGGTCTCTATCAGGTGCCAGAATCTGACACATAACACATGCAGTCAGGTCACGCCACAACAAGTACAAGTATGACTTTGTCATTGTCCATGTGGGTGTGAATGACCTGAGACGAACCTCCCTGGACTACATGAAAAGAGACATGGTGGAGCTCTCGGATTATGTTGCCCAGGCAGGTATGACTGTAGCCCTGAGCAGTATCCTACCATCACTCAGAATAATACCGCAGTACAAACAAAAAGATTATTGACTTCAACAATTGCCTAAGTTTCTGGTGTCATTCTAAGGGGATCCAGTATCTTTCTGCTTTGGATGACATGATTGACAGACCTCGATGCTTTGCCAGAGATGGCCTGCATCTGTCACCCTTGGGCTTCTGCGTACTGGCTAAGGATCTTGCTACCCCTATAGTGCCTGTTTTAGGCAATGTTCCAAAGACCAAATTACCACTGTAACATCTATAAATAATGCAATCTGAAGTTCATTCTGCTGAAAGCTAGAAGTCTAAATCTCAAGATGCACTCACCCGAAGCACTCCTTAAAATGGAGAACATCGACATTTGTGCTGTAACAGAGACCTGGTTTAAACCTGCAAAAATCACCCCTGCACTACCAGGCTATAACTTATTCCATACCTTACGGCCCTGAAACATGGACTGTAGCTCCAAAGACAATGGTGTCTCCATATTCATAAAGGATATGCACACCTCCAAACTATTAGCCCAGCATAACACATCTGAGATACTTCAGGTACAACTAACATTGGGTAAGATAGCGATCCAGGTCATAGCCTGCTATAGAACCCCAACCATGTCCCTAGACTCTCACTCCATGTTCCTAAGCACCCTGGAATTTATCAAGGTCCAAACCAACATTCTCATAATAGGAGACTTCAACTACCCCTCCATCAACTAGGAAAACTACTCAAGCACCAATACACTGGCCCAACACTTCCTGGGATTCATAAATTCCAGTGCCCTGGACCGGCTCATTCTGACCCCCACTAGAGGAAGCAATATCCCTGACCTGGTTATTACTAACATGGGCGACCGTTGCTCTACACCAGTAGTCAATCCCTTCCTGGTCAGATCTAACCATATACAAATCACCATGGAAATCCACATCTCATCTACACCCCCCTGCAAAGGTAACCACCTTGAAAAACTTCTCCATAGCTGACTTTGGGCTCCTAAAAACAGAGGTGGCTAACTTCACGGCACCCATGCCAATGGAAAATAGTTGCATGACTACCGAATCATACACCAATGCACTGTACGAAAATGTAGATAAATGCATGAAAGTAGCCATACCCAACAGAACCAAGACACTCTCCTCAGAAAAAGAAAGCCAATCTGGTGGTCCCCTGCCATTAATTAACTCTACAACAGAAGGAAGAAACCATTGCAGAAAAAGGTGAAGTCCCAAGACTGGAAAAATGCCCTTATTAGCCTCAACAAAAAGTTGAGTTCCCTCATCAAATCCTCTAAAGCCAGCTATGAAGGCAGAATTGCGGCAGACACTAAAAACAATCACAAAGCCTTCTATAGTTATATCAAGAACCTCAACGGTAATACCCACATTTGCTCTGAGTTACTGCATAATGGTACCTCCTATACTGAGTTAACAGATATTGCCAACATACTGGCCAACAGATTCAATGCCAACTTTACCCCTCTCTCCCCCCTAAAGGATCAATCACAATACCAAAAAAAATACTAGGCACCCAGCATTACTGCAGCACAGCTTAAAGGTGCATTGTCCAAGGCCAATAATACAGCTTCCATTGGACCTGATAATATCCCTGGCTGTGTTCTACATGAACTACAAAGTGAACTGGTACCACATCTGTGTGCCCTGTTCAGTCACAGCCTCACCTCAGGCTTTGTCCC
The DNA here is from genome assembly GCF_019279795.1 of Protopterus annectens. Taxonomy (NCBI): domain Eukaryota; kingdom Metazoa; phylum Chordata; order Ceratodontiformes; family Protopteridae; genus Protopterus; species Protopterus annectens. The sequence continues at coordinate 494,227,598 of NC_056736.1, read as the reverse complement.
TACTGAATGGTGCACTGTTATAGGCATCCCTCTCCATAAAGAGGGAGAAACTACAGACCCTGGGAATTATCGTCCCATTAGCCTGATGAGTCTGGTATGTAAAGCTATGAAGTGCATCATCATGGACCTGATTAACAAAGATATAGGAAATCTCCAAACTCTAGACCCCACACAGTTTGGCTTTGTGAAAGGGAGATCAGGCCTGCTCAACCTGGTTGACTTCTTTGAGTCAGTCACCAGGACTGTGGATGAAGGTAAGGCAGTGTATACAGCCTAACTTGATCTGGCCAAGACCTTTGATACCATTCCTCACTCAGGAATTATTTATAAACTCATCAAACTAGGCATCAACCCCTATATTACTTGGTGGGTTGCAAATTGGCTCACAGATAGAACACACAGTGTGAAAGTAGTAGATTCCCAAGTCATACTGCCAACCAGTCACAAGTGGAGTCCCACAGGGATTGATTCTGGGTCCTTTCCTGTTTCGCATCTACTTCTCAGAAGTCCAGGCCAACATAAATGGGCTCCGACTGACCAAGTTCACAGACGACTGCAAGCTGGGAGCCATTATTAACTCCCCAAGTGATGCAGACATCCTACAGAAAGGCCTCACTGAGAACAATGACTGGTGTCAAAACCATGGCCTTAAGCGTAACACCAAAAATGTGTCATCATCCCCTTTGGTAAAAACCCAGTTCCCAAAAGTTACCACATCGATGGGAGCCCACTGAACACTGAAGGCATTATAAGAGATTTGGGGAAGCAGGTTGACAGCAACCTCTCCTTCTACCACCACATTGTCACTGTGGTCAGAAAGTCCTTCTATGTGGCACATCTCATTACCAAGGGTTTTGCATCTAGGAAGAAAGAGGTCATCGTCTCTATCTACTCTTCCCTCATTAGACCAATCATTGAGTATAATGCCTCATTTGGCAAGTGCCTCACTAGACACCTACAACAGCCGAAGAGGCCACAGAAGTACCTCAAGAAGAGGATCCTAGGCATTAAACACATGTCCTATATGGACAGACTCAAACATCTCCATCTATTCTCTGTCTCATATTCTCTACTTAGAGGTGATTTTTGCCTGACTTATAAAGCCATGTTTGACCCAGCTCTGTTAAAAATGCTACATCTAAAGAAATCTCAATTCCTCTACACCACACACTCCAGAGACCTCAACCTCATTACCACAATCAACAGAACATGCTGGAGGGACAGGTTCCTTATCCAGAGACTGCCCATGCTCTGAAATAGACTTCCCATACATGTCAAGAAGAGCACCTCGCTGTCCCTCTTCAAGAGAAATCTTGATGAGTGGATGGGTAATAGAAAGTTCACCCCGGGGATCACTCCAGTGGCTGTACTTGATAGAGGCACTGGGAACTAACGTCTGGCAGCACGATACCAAGGCACTTCTATGGGCCATTCTTGTAAAGGCTCCAGGGCCATTAGTATAGTACACACCTATGAACCTATATGTCTCCCAGAGGTTGCTTCTCTTCTGGAATAAACTTCCAATACAAGTTAAACAGAGCCTCTCATTAACCCTTTTTAAGTGTGATTTGGAGGATGATTGGATGGGACATTACAAATTCACCCTAGGGGTTTCATCTGTGTCCCTCTTGGATAGGGGCAGTTGGTGCTGAGTTCGATCTGCTTATAACATAAGCCATATCTCTTGACCCTTAAGGGAGCAAGGATTGAACTTGGCTAGGCTTGTAAGGACCCTAGGGCCATTAACCTCCTATAAACCTATGAACATGCTAGCACTTCTAGCTAAGACTTAAAAATAACTGCAAAAATACATTTGTTTATTTTGTACTTTGTGACTTCTGCAGTAATGAACATCTTCATTACTTATAGTTTAGACTGCAAGCTCATCTGCAAGACTCAGACATTGGTATATTTAATTTAGATCAGGAATAAATGCCACCAAATATTTAAAAAACAACATATATAGTTGAATGAACTGAGTTTTGGCATTGCAGAATGTAATACAGCAGATATGACCACATACACAGCTGTAGAGAAAAGGGAACAAAGAAATTCCACATTATGATAATTAAATATGCAGATTAAGGATGCAGTCAAATGGTGAATTGCATTAAAAATTGTTGTGGATAATGCATAGTGCTCACTAGGACATGTGAAATACTGTTGAAAGATTGCCTTGCAGGTTACATGAGGTCATGAAATTAGTTTCCTGTCACTAAAGAAGGAGAAAAAAAGGTTATTACAGAGGAATGGAATCAATTGTTGAGCCAGAGACTATCAGTTGGAAGACAAAAAGAAGTTGCTGAAACAAGGAAGAATACCATCACAATTTATTGTACTATCCGCCAAGTGAGTAATTCACCATGCAAGAAATCCATTCAGCAATAGTTCTCTATAATACACACAAGTGTGACATTTGCATTACATGCTTGAGAGATCCAAGTGCTGAGTGTGGCAATATCAGAGAATCACTGGCCTGAAGCATGTATAAATGGAGTTCACAAAAACAAACAAAATAAAGAAACAAAAGATTTCTCACTGCTTTAGTCTTAAGATAAGTATTGCCTAGTGCCATACGTATGAAGTCCTAGTTCTGCT